>NW_027192316.1:622145-705120 GCF_041956625.1 Thermomyces dupontii | reverse complement strand
TTCGAGCACCCTCTCTATTTTCCTCTCCAATACGTTCTCTTCTACATGACTGGAGGCAGAGGGCATAACCGTGACAGTCGACTCAGAGGAATAAACCATTCCGGTACTCCCCCTTCCCGTTACGCAATGTTTTCCCCCCACTAACCCTCTCCTCTTAGATGACCCCCAAAGGAGGGATCGTGTCACCATGCGCATGTTCTACCGGTGGCACCTATTTCCTCGCCAAAATTCGTTCAGCATTCTGCACCGAGGCGGTAGACTTTTCCAACAGTTCATCGTGGGTCTGTGCGTGTCCTGCAAAATGCAACGGCTGGAATTTATCAACAACAACCAGGACACAATACAAGCGGAACTCTATGAAACTACTCGCGAGGCGATCAGGCCCGGTACGGCTCCCGATGCCGTTGGCAGGCGGGTCCTTCCAGCTACGTTTCCCGGTTGCGTCCGGAATATCCGCAAACTCGGGAAACCTTCGCTGTTCGTTCGTCACGTTCACTGCAAATCCATCATGGAAAGAGATTCAAGATGAATTGTTAAAAGATACTAAGGGCGAAACCATGCAACATTGGAGAAATCACCCGGATTTGGTGGCTCGCGTGTTTTACCTAAAAAACAAGGCCATGTTGGAAGATTTCAAGAATGGCAAATTCGGTCGATATCGCGGCCACGTCCAGGTCCGTGACATGTTCAGTGCCACGCTCAGATTTTCCACTAACGATGGTTTTAGGTGATCGAGTGGCAGAAACGCGGTCTGCCTCACTCCCACACCCTCTTCTGGCTCGAGGGCCCGTGGGATGATCCTGCCCACATAGACCAATTCGTTTCTGCGGAGATCCCCTCTGCATTCAATGAACCCACCCTGTATGAAATCGTCACACGGCATATGATACATTACCCGTGTGCCCGCAGAATAACAATCCCAGTGCCCCCTACTCCCTGGACAACGACGGACGGCCACGACCGTGCTCGAGGGGCTTCCCAAAGCCTTTTAATTCCGAGACCACCATTACACCGGGCCAATACGCACAGTACCGACGCCGTGACGGGTCAAAAGTCGAGCTCGTCATCAACGGCGAGGTAAAATCAGTTGAGAATGAGTGGGTGGTCCCCTTCAGTCCCTATCTTCGTTCGACTTATAATACGCACATCAGCGTCGAAGTGTGCGCATCTATAAATTCTTTGAAGTACTTGCATAAGTACATGCATAAAGGTTCGGATCGGGCGACCATTGAGTTCAATATGGGGATCGACGAAATCACTGAATACATTAGTGGCCGTTGGTGGGTGCCATGGAAGGTGCTTGGACCGTCCTTGGTTTCCCCAAAATGGGCTACCACCCGTCGGTCCCTCCTATTGGTCGTGCATATGCCAAACGAACAGCCGGTAACATGAGACGAAAACGAGGAACCTGACAAGATTCTGGACGATATCGAGAAGCAAAAGTCCCAATTGCAGGCCTTTTTTGAGTACAATCAAGAAACCTCCGATGAGAACCTCCTATACCAAGAGATGCCAAAGCATCACACTTGGAATAAGACGTACGTGCTTTGCACATTTCCCTGCGACTGCTCCTTTCCGGTCCGAATATGTACTGACCCTTTTCCTATCCTCCAGTCAACGACGCTGGCAGAAACGGCAACGGGCTGTGGAGCAGATCGGACGTATGCACCTGCTGTCCCCAAGGCAACCGGCTTACTACATACGATGCCTGCTGACCGTGGTCCGTGGTCCGACAAGTTTCGAGATCCTACGGACCATCGACGGGGTCATCTACCCCACGTTCCAAGAGGCCTGCTATGCCGCAGGAGTCCTGGCCCGCAACAATGATTGGGAGTTCTGTTTCGAAGAGGCCTGCGAGCTGCAAGTTGGTCCTGCTTTGCGTCCGATGTTCCTCTCGGCGTTGACCTTTGGAGCCCTAGACAAGACTACCGCTCCGAAGATCTGGGAACGTTTCGGCTTCCGTTTTTGCGACGTCCTGCTGCAGCGGATCGAAAGAGACGAGCGTCTGAGAAACATCCCTCCGGCGGAGTGGTCAGAGGAACAGAAAACAAGAGACTACGGCCTCTTTGAAATGCCCGATTTCGGGCTCCCCCAATTCCAGCTCGATTGACATCCGACCGATCCTCGACAGAATCCTCTGATTGAAGCTGAAAAGGCGCTCAATACGCGTGCTCTCCGCGAGCTGATAGATTGGTTCGACATCTCATTCGATGATCACGTGGCTAACTGCAGGGAGATCACGTGATGATTTTTTTTTTGTCCGATGCGATTTCGTCCTTCTGAGGCCTTTGGAACTCTTACACTTTGTTCGTTTCAGGGCAAAGACTTGAGCTTGACCAGACATTCAAAGCTCGATGCAGCAGAACAGGTCAAACGAGAGACGACTGAATCTCGTACCTGCGGTTGCTGCGGTACCAATAGACGGATTATTTCACGAAAACTCCCCATCACAGGGCGGACCTCCTGCGGAGCGTGGCAAGTATGGGTGTGAGCAAACCGTCAAGCGTGGAACGAAAGTCTGCCAACTCGGAACACGTGAACACGCGAGCAGTCTTTGCTGACGAGTCCAGGACGCCTGGTGATTTGGGAGCGCGACGTCAGCGGCGGAGCAATTCTGTCGGCTCGTTCCTCTCATCCCGAGCAACAAAGGCGAGGGTGCAAAAACCTCGCTTGGCAACATACACATCGATGAAGCTGTCCGAGACGGCCGCTCTGGTACAGGTCCTGGCGGAACGAGAGACGATACTGCGTGGCGACTCCGGGCTAAATCGGAGGAACCACAGCCGCTGACGGAACCAACTCACAATGTGTCGGGACCGCCTCAGTATGATGCCGAGAACAATGCACCGGTATCGAGACAGACCGCGTCGGCTTCGCAAACACCGCCGCCGGAATCAACAGTGGCAATCGACCAGGACGCGGATGAAGACTCTTTCGCATTGATGTCTGTTCGGGTTTACGGCTCTCAGCACCAGTGGAGACATTGGAAACTCTATGGATACGTCACGTCCCGGAACCGTCCAAAGAATATGATATGGAACGAAATCATCGGAAAATTTCCGACGATTGGGCCTGCGCTAATTCCGTTCCTCGAGTCTCTCATGCTCTACATCAAAGACCAGGGAACTGAGAATAAAGAACCCAACATGGCCAGCACCGGAACTATCTCGAATATCAGGCGTGGTATACGACCCAGAGGCAGCATCTGCTTCAAAACGACAAAAAGAAATCAACAACAATGGCTACGCAACAGTCCCCAGGCTCTTCTATCACCAGGCTCTTCTGTCACACCCAGCAAACAGCAGCGCGAGGAAGCCAGCAGCGCGGGCAGGTCCTCGCAACCCGTGCCTGAAACGCCGCGGCAGTCCACACCCACCCACCAAGCGGCCTCGCGAGGAAACCAGCAGCGCAGGTCGATCCTCGCAACCGTTGCCCGAAACGCCGCGGCAGTATATACCCGCCCCAGACACTCCCACCCAGCGGCCTCACGAGGAAGCAAACAACCCAAGTGGATCAGTGAGATCGGGGGCTGCAACACCGCCAGTGACAACGCTCAGCGGCTCCGACCCTTCAGACGGCCCGGATCCATCCCGATGCCGTTGGAAGGGATGCTGCAACGAAATGAAAACGCCGTTTCAGCTGGATGCCCACGTAAGAATTCAGCATCTCCGTGAGAGCCAGCCCCCTCGGTGCGAGTGGGCAGGTTGCACCAAGAGACGAGGTTTCGTGCACGCTCTGGCCCTGGTGCACCACGTCCGCGACGATCACATCTGCCACAGGCCAAGGACCGCGGCCATGAATGGCTCGAACCCAGTGAAGGTAATTGGGCATCGAAGAGCGCAACAATCCGAGACGACCGTCGTACTATCGAGCACTTGCGCGATAAGAAAGATCTCATTCCAGTAGCGAAGACTGGTTTTTGCAAGAGCTTGATTTTCCAGTCTCTGTCGCTCTTCGAAGCCGGCGGCATATGCCTGCTGATCATGCCTCTACTCGCCCTAGAGGATGTTCAAGTCCGCCGTATCAATGGTATTGAAGGCTGCAATGCTTGTGTGGTGAATCGAAACACCAACACCCAGCAACTCCGGGACCAGATCAAGGCCTGTCACTACACCCTTGTACTCGTCAGCGCAGAGATTATACTCAAGAAATCTTTCAGGAAAATACTCCTCAACAGAGAAAGCGCCTGATATTGATCGCTGTGGACGAAGCACACGTTGTTGAACACTGGGGCGGGGTTTCGGAAGGCGTATCGCGAACGACACCGTCTTCGCATCCGGGGCCAAACCAGAGGGCGCGTCCAGGCGTCCGTCGTGAACTAAGAATCAAACAAATTCAACAGAGTGGGAATTGGAGCCTGATGGACGAGAACCAGAGGACCGGCCCAGGCCAGCAAGTCGACGACGTGCAAGAATGGGAAGGAGACATTCTTAGGGAGACCATCCTGTCATGTCCCGGCTTGAAGTTCCAGTGTCCGTGGAGAAAATGCACGAGGGCCTTCGACAGCGCCGGTATTGTCGCGTACCACGTGATTTCCCGACATACGCGGAACGAAGGGCCTTGCGAGTGGGCCGGTTGCCGGCGTGAAGAAGACATGGATTTGACCCAGCGGAGGACGCACGTTCTCGGGCACGTCTGGCTTGGAAGATTTCCGACCACCAGAGAGGATGAGGAAGAGGTAAGAGTACCCTTTTGCTCCGGGATGGATCGTTTGACCTGGAAAAGGTCAATGGCTACCTCGCCTCCGTCGCCCGGTTCAAGGAGATGCTCGCCGTGTGCATCCACCTTCGCCGGCACGCGCCACAGAGCTTCTGAGCGTCCAGTACCGGAACACGGAGACAAATGTACGCCGAGAAGTGTTCGTCGTGGATGGTCTTATGGTCCTTGTCGCCTAGGATGGATGCCTCGGAGGATATACATGAGAAGCCCAGTCCGTAGGTGAGTGCCGACTCTCCAAGACTCTTGCAGTCTTGAGTATGATCAGCAAGTCTAGAACTTCAGTTCACATTTGCTAAGCTGTAAGGATTACGAGAAACTGATACATCGTCCGACGGTAGTTGCTTTGTAATTGTACAATTGTATCGCTGGATCTACGAGAGGAAGACGCCAGAGAGAGATCGAAAGTTTACAGAGGAATGATTTTAAAAGCCAGGGTGGAGCGAAGACTTGTTTATGGGTTACGGGATTCTCTTGCCCTAGGCAGGCCTAGCCCCAAATAGGTAAGTAAGTACGAGTAAATACTCCGTACATACTCCTACTTGGGCCCAAGGAGTCTTGACTCTTTGATGCCTGGACTGGATGGCCTACTCATACTCGTACGGATCAACGTCTCCGATATGATATGACAAACGCCATTCAAGGCGAAGGGCTTTCGCAATGCTGCTGATACTAGAATCATGCAGAGCGGCGTGCCCCAGAGCTCGTGATCATGGCCGAATAATCTCTAGCAGAGGCAGATGAAAAGTGCAGAGTACGGAGTATGTGTTACCAAATTCGTCTACTACGAGTCATTTTTCCGTCAAGCTCCATGGACAAAATGAGGTCCTAAGCCTGTCGTCAGGGCTCACGTATAGTACTTGGCTTCTCGCCAATCTATCCTCCTGGCTTTCAAGTAGTAAACTCCTGGTACCTATCGTTTCTCGTATTACCACTAGCGCACTCGCGATCCCAGGGAGTATCTACCTATACTACCCTCGTTGACAATACACCCAGTGCCCTTCGTTTGTGCACTGAAACCACGCCGCCCATAACGGTGCCGGTGCATATCCCTTGTCTTGTCTTTCGTTGTTCTTGATCGGATTACTCTATGAACTCTAGGCCTGTCTTAGCTTTGGAGGTACGCAGCGTGCCTTCCTGCCTTGATCATTCTCGTGTCAGAAATACTATCGACGGATACTGCTGCTGCAGCCTTTGCATGATAACTTCGCTTGAGGCCGTATTCGAAACTACTGTGTCCCAGTCAGCTAATTGGCAACGAGTTGTACAGGATTCCAAGAGCTTTAGTTGCAATCATAGCAATAGAGCACGGTAGGTAAGTAGGTAGTTTTGTGCATCCAGGTAGGGAGGTACAAAAAGCCACGTAGTCATTCTTTTAGTTATCGAACACCTTACGGAACGACATGTGCTCATTGGAATAGTGAAGCGATGGCCAAACTCTGTACGTCCGACCTGAAGACAAACAAGTCGAGGTTCTAGATGGAGCGAGGTTGACACAAGAGCCACTGCGTCTTGTAGGACTCGATCGTCCTGATATAGATAGAATCAATATTGTAGTTTCTCTGATAACCGAAGGGTAAGCAACTTAGTGTAACTGTTGCCACTCCTTGTGATAGTGAAGTTGAACTTGTCCAGTCGCATAGGTGCGATTCCAGGTTGCCCATCTTGTGAAAAGGGTGAACATAATCCATCAAGATTTCGTTCGTTGTATGCCTTATCGAATCCTCCACCAACCGGCTTTTTCTGTTGAATTATTGCAGGTTATGTAGCATGTCACAAGTATCAGAGGAGTTGGATGCCAACAGTAAGACTGATGTCAATTCCCTCTGAGTCTACTTAACCATCCATGTGGGTGGGAGTGACCCTAATTTATGTACATCATTTGACAAACGAAATGCAAGAGACAGAGGAATGAGAAACAACAGAGTGAGAAAGGTACTCAAAGAGTGACTGCGATTCATCAGATAATCAACATTTTCATTGAGGGTCCAATGCCGCCACCCACCATTCTTGACTATGTGACGCGACGCGGACTCGGGCGAGAAATTGTTCAGTAAAGGCATTACCAGGAGGTTTTCTGTTTACCAACCTAGTATCAAACTGACTGGATGAAGTCCAGACTTTACAAGTGTTGGTTGAGGTCGGATTTTGTTGTATTCTGTCTCAGACAGTGTAGACTTTGACTGGGCTCCACTCATTAACGGCTTTGAATTGATTATCCGGGACAGTTGTTGCCGTCATAGAACGTATCAAATGTGCTGTATGCTGTGTTGTAGTCATGGTCGTCTCCAAATATGATAACTGCGACTGGTTTCTAGCGTCGTTATCTTGGGAGATCCCATGTGGAGTAAGTTGGTTCCGTAGGTGTGAGCTTCACTGAAACATCTATTGTGCCGTTGTAGGGAAGGGGTCTGATTAGTGAATATCTTGCTGATAAGACAAATAAGGTCCCTGATCTAGATGTCGGTTGCTGCAGTAGAAGATAGAATGAGCCGTCGCTGCTGATCCGTGGGAATGACGGGCTTGATCGGGAAACACTGTCACCAGTGTCAGGTCAACAGAGGTCAGTATTCGGTTCGGTTCCCATGTAGAATCTTGTAGCGTCCGAATGAATAGTATGTACTACTAGGTATATAGTAGTTGATGAGCCGAGTGTGGAAAGTTAGTGGAGACGGAAAACCACTACAGGGACGTCATCCTCGGTTCGAGGATTTATAAATGTCAGAGCCTATACCGATAATGGCTGTTGGGAGTTGGCTACACTCCGCGACTGATACTGGCTAGGGAACGGCAATGAAATCCAGGGGGCATGTGACAAAGATTCCCGCGCTATGAACGACGGATGCGGTGGCCATGCTAGGGATTCAGTAAAACCCTGAAGCACACGAGTTTTCCTGTACCTATCAGGTTCGTCCAGAATGGCTCGTCAATCAAGCCGAGAATTGTTTAACTCACCATATTCCTTGACTAGAGTACAGCAGCTAGAATACGTGTAGGACATGTCATGGAAGGATTAGTGGCGTTGAGGTGCCCAACCTTAAAGCAACGAATGGATCGTAGATCGTTGTATACCCATCGTTAATATTCTCCCACCAAGTTACCAGCAAAGATTGAGGGCTCCTGTCATTGGTGCAACCGAATCATTGAAGATGCGTCAATATAAGCAGCAGGGGAATCTCTCAATAAGTTTCCATATGTACTCTGTATCTGGAAACAACAGATTCCCATGAAGACGTGAGTCTTCAAACTAAATCCGCCTTAGTTTTGCAACAGTCGTTCCTGCTGCATGTAGTGGTCAATGCCCAGAAAAAAAGCGCAATTGGAACAACAGATCGCGATGGATGCGAAGCAACGACCTGTTGTAGCTGGAGTCCCATGTTGAGTAACTGAATCGGATCCCATTCGTTTGTCCAGAGCTAATACGCCTGCAACTGTCCGTCGGATAACCCACCACGCGCTGCATGACGACATCATTTAGGATGTCTCTTTTTCATAATTTTAGATGAATCAGGCTCTCCGGATCCATCCTTGAGGTATCGTTTGCGACTTAATTCAGCAGACAGAGCAGATCGTGCAAAAACCACGGGATGTTTTGGCATTGAGCGTAGCAATGACTGCTGCGGCGGACGGAAGTAATAACGGAGGTACAGGTAGGTACCTAGGTAGTCAGCAACCACTTTGGGCACTCGATCGGGAGGGAGTTCACGATGTCTTGGGGCTTGGTAGCACGTTGAAGTTGGCGCACAAGAGCCACAAAAGCCTTGACTCCAGATCCATGACAAGTTAAGTATGTTCGGGAAGTATCTTCCAGCCATAGTAGCCTATCGGTTCAACACGCTTATGCTGAAAACTCTGAAAACTCCCCAGGACATACTGCAGCGAGAATGTTACTTTTCCAGCACCATGCATACTGGCAACCGCCACGCTACTTCAGCTGGTTCGTTGATAAGGCTTAGGTCCCAGGGACATCCTTGGAGATTGACTTGAAACTTAAACATCCTCCATGAACACAGGGGCATCCGGAGAGCATGAAGGCAACATCGTGAATGTCTACCTCCTTGTTGAGCGCCGCACTCATACCTTGCGTCGATGAAAACCTCGCTCTTTCTGGTCGTCATGAACCGCGGTACTTCCTCAAATTTCGGTTATACCCCCCTGGGAGTTTATCCGTGTCTTGTAAATTCAGTACGTACTGTGGGCATATCTTGTGGCGTCACAGCCTGACATGACCTAGAAATGCATTTCCATGATTCGAATCGATATACAGCCGCCGTTGGATCGACAGCTGTCAAGACTCGGAATCTTCCTCCTCAGGCTGCATAATCTTTTCATCTAGCTCCTAATTCAGTCAGGATGGTCAACGAATCATCCGCGATCGCCAGCGCTGCACTGAACGTACCTGACCTAGCCTGTCCTTTAAGTTTTGCAACTGGCTCTCCTTGATGACGAGATGTCGATCATCATCCAAATCTTCAACGATATAGTCATGCCTTTCTTCGTCGTATTTCAGAATGATTGCTTTTACGGAGGGATCGCATTCCACAAGAACGCCTGTGCTGTGAGCGTCAACCTGAATCCACCCAAGCGGAGATCGAGAGAAGCTGCCAGGTAGAATTATAACACATACCTTTTACAGCGCGTGGCATTTTGTTGAGTAGGGATGTTATTCAGTGTTTATGTGATGTGGAACGAGACGCGACGCCTTGGACGTGAGGTCATGATCAGTTTCAACGAGGTTCCTGCACCAACAAGTGAATTACGTTGCCTCAGTGCCTCAGGCCCTCGTGCGCTAGTCCCTAACAGGACTAGTGGTGTTGCTGACTCAACACCTCCGAGGCCTACCTCCCAGATAGGTACTAAAGGATATCTCGGTAACATTTTTACCGTCTTTCTTCCATTCTTTGATACTCTCAAAGGGAGATGCAACCCGCCTCAGAGGCGCCCACGTACTTACAGAGGTACCTAGGTAGGTACTTAACTGCCGTTGCCCTAAGAAAATTGTACCAATCCAGTAAGGAAAGTTTTATGAACAAACGCAGTCCAGGGCATATGATACCTACTATCGTTCTCGTGCCGACGCAGAGTTGGATTTTGCTCGACCACCGAATCCATTATTAAGCGTTAGGGTAAACCGAACACGAGGCTACTACCGAGGCTGTTTCATTCAAATCCTTAGTTCTGTTCAACGTCAGGCGCCATCGCTGACTTCATGTCATGATTCATGCTGTGGGCATCGTGCCTCCGACTTCCTTGGTGCAGTTCAGTGTCCAAGTCCGTCAATTCTTCCGGCATCTCTTGCAACAGCCCTTCTTCACCCATTGCCATCATGCAGCTAGTAACAAGCCTGGCCTCGCTGTTGTAGATCACTTCATAGTCTATACCACTTGCTGGCTTTGTGAAGAGTTCCGAGGCAGTGAACCGAGAGCCTGGCCCATCATAGTATCCAGGTACACTAGAGAATTTGTAACTGTCCGGCAAGGCGAGCGTTATTGTTTTGGTACTTGATCCAAAGCCGTATGGATCTTCTCAGTTGTGGACGTGAAGCATCTGCACTTCAGCAAAGTTTAGCCAAGGCTAGTACTATCCATATATTAGGCCTACCTAAGTAGCAGTGCTATGGAACCAAGGATGGCACATGCAAGCACCCATATCATTACAAAGAACAAGAGAGCTTCTTGTGGAAATTCTGGAGAAACCCCTGGGTATAGTCCTTGAACGGGTCCGAAGACTGTAACTGCCAGTCGTTAGCAGTGGTGGTCTCGATGATAACGACTTCTTCCTGGGCAGAAACAACAGATTTTTGACGACTGGTCAAGCAAAGGGCCGCTCCTGAAACTCTCGATCAAACTGATTTCTTCATATCCTCCTTTCGTCTTTTTCCTGGTCTTGTTGTCGCATAGTTTTCCTTCAACCTTGCGCACTTGCAGTCGATCTTGGCCTGCTCGCTCAATGACTCGCATACTTGCGTCTTCGCAGCTAGTGCCAACTCACATCCCATGATCCTCCAATGCGCACCGCTCCACTTTCAAACAGTAGCACTGACATTTGGGAGTTTGGCGGTCTTGTTGCGAACTCTGTTCATTCGAATGACCAGCAAGATAATATTCATGAAGATATTACTATTGTGTACGGAGTAATTGGATTGGACACCATTAGGTTGCCTTGAGAGTCATTATACTACCTAATGAGCAAGTTTGCTTTCACAGATATTGTCAAGCGCGTCCACGCCACTTTCGGCTTCGATTGCGTTATCTTCAGCCTAGAGCAATCAATTCCAGTTTTATATTGTACTACTGTACTAGAATTGGGTAGTAAGATTATGTCGTGTCAGCAGTGTCGGCGAGTATCATTTGCCCATCCAGAGAATAACTGCATGGTATGATCCTAAGGAAAATCAACATTGTTGACGGCAGCCGACAAACTCTACCTGTGCATAAGACTAAAGGCAAGATACTTGTCATTTTGGACTACCAATAAAAGACGTAGAACTGAGAAGCTTGTAAAGCTTAGCCCAAATACAAGCAATAATATGAAAGCAATTTACATGCGCCTGCCGCGCCACGGATCCAGTGTTGAGAACCCTCGGACTCATCATCCGTTTGACAAATCCATTATGCAGGCTATAAACTGGAGAAGACGACGGCCAGCTCCAACCCGTGTCAGACCTTTCCACCCTTGTTCCAGTACTTCCAGGAATGCCAAACTAGCGACGTTATGGTTACAGCCGCTTAGACTAGCGTGAGCCAGATTGGCCACGTTCGCTATCGTTGCTCCAGTAGAGGACGTGATCACTTCACGGAGAGGATTATCGTCAAGGCAACCCGAAGCTCGCCATTACCGCCTCGTATTGTGCTAGCACAGGGTTGCCACGACCTAGAAGCATTCAAGCACATACTTCGTCGACAGTTAACTGCAACAGTAACTGACCGCTATGGAGTATATACCCCTCAGACCTAAACCTTTTTCTTTATTCCTTGGATCATCATCAGATCATCTGTGCCCAAGCTGCTCCTGCCAGTTGCAGAGGCTTAAGCATATCTAAAGATGGGTAATCACTCGCTAATCGCTGTCGATATGCATATCTGTGGCAGGGGGATGCTAACGACATACACAGCTGCTAGTACAAAGTCGAATGTCGAAACTCATTCGAATCCAACCGCAGATCAGACCCAGCTTCCAGTGAGCAAACTGGTCTCAGAGGACATAAGTCCTGTGGAAGTTGATCAGGAAACAAACCGGGCGTCTTCAGATAAGAAGTACCCGAACCGACAGACGAGGAGTTGCAAGTTTTGAGAAAGGTCCCAGAGCGGCTTCCGTGGGTATCCTTCTCGCTATGCTTGGTGGAACTTGCAGAGCGAGCTTCTTACTATGGAGCAAAAACTGTCTTCTCCAATTTTATCCAATTTCCGCTCCCAAAAGGTTCAGTTCTTCGGGACATCACAGAATGGTCGGTCTTGCTGACAAACAATAACAGACGGGAATGGAGCTGGTGCTCCGAAACCCGGAACTCAGGATACCGCAGGGGCATTGGGCATGGGCCTTCAGGCCAGCTCCGGTCTTGTCTTGCTCTTCAACTTCCTGGCTTATGTGGTTCCAATATTCGGAGGCTGGTGGGCCGATGTTTACGTGGGACGCTATAAGGCGATCGTTTGGGGTGTCGTTATCTGCGGTGTTGCTCATGTCATCCAGATCGTGGGTGCCATACCGCAGGTACTCCAACGCGGCAAGGCTCATGCCGCGCCCCATTTCATCCTGAGTTTGTTAATCCTGGCCGTTGGAGCGGGTATCTTTAAGCCAAACATTGCGCCAACTGTACTGGATCAATACCGCCACCAAAAACCCTACACCAAGGTTCTGAAATCGGGCGAGAAAGTGATCGTCGACCCCGAGACAACGGCCAGAAGGACGATGCTCTTCTTCTACGCGTTTGTGAATATCGGTGCATTTTTCATGCTTGCCACAACATACTCAGAGAAGTACGTGGGATTCTGGTTGTCTTATCTTGAGGCCGGTATCGTCTACTTCCTGCTGCCGATTCTCCTCTTCGCCATATACAAACGAACGTACAAGGCACCTCCGAGCGGTTCGTCCGATCTGACCAACGCCTTGAAGATCATTTGGATTGCACTCAAGCGAAACAAGTTCCGAGTATGGCGCAAGGGTTTCTGGGACGTGGCAAAGCCCAATGTCCTGGCAGCACATGGGGTGAATGTCAACCGGGATGAAAAACTCGTGGAGGATGTCCGTCGAACAGTTGGTGAGCTACCACTTTTTTCTTGCCTCTGACCTTTTTCTTTTCATGCTAACGTGAACCACTACAGCCGCGACCGAAGTGTTTGCGTACTTTCCCATCTTTTACTTGAACGATGGGGGCATAGGATCGGTTTCCACGAATCAAGGAGCATCGATGGTGACGAATGGCGCGCCCAATGACCTGTTGGGTAACTTCAACCCTCTAACCATCATCGTGTTCATTCCTTTTCTTACACACGTGTTTTACCTGACCCTGGATCGATTGCGGATGACTCCGGGCAGAATCTATCGCATCGCAATTGGATTCGCCTTGGCCGGCATTTCAAGTGTGATTGGTGCCATCATTCAGTGGCGCGTATACAAAACATCTCCGTGCGGCTATCAGGCCTCGACCTGTGATGATGTCAGCCCGTTGAGCATCTGGTGGCAAGTCCCAAACGTTGTCTTGGGAGCGATGGGCGAATGCTTCGCCAATACCACGGCCTACGAGCTCGCTTATGCCCGATCTCCGCCTTCGATGCGTGGTCTTGTGATGGCGATTTTCCTGTTTATGAATGCTCTATCCAGTGCACTCGGCGAGATCCTCATTCCTGCCATCAGTACCTTATCTACATCTGGGCTGCACCGGCTGTTGCTATGGCCGTTCAGTTGATTATTTTCCTTTACCGGTTCCGCGACATGAACAATGACGAGTACATGATTGATCCGAGTGACTTCACAAGCAGAGACAGCAGCACAGCGGCTTTGAAACCGGGGAAGTCGACTTCGGATGTTGAGAAGGCTTGATTTGTCCATTTCTAATCAAACAAAGCAATGATGAACGTCATCGTATCAGTTGAATTCTGTGTAGAGATGCATGGATAAGTCAGTACACTTTGGTTACCAAGAGTCCGACCACAAAATACGGTAAAGTTCTCAGGATTGTAGCCTACCGACGAGCCTAAGCAGAAAGTCGTCTTGAACACGCATAACCCACCTCATCCTGTTGTCAATTCATTCATTTCAGTTCTCACCCACCTCACCCCAGGTGGGTTACTGCGAGGAGAGAGAGACTGACTAACGCCACAGAGGCTGCTGAGAGGCTCCGAAACCTCCCGAGGGCCGAGGGTTCTTATGGTGGCGTGCCAAGCTAGGAGGAGACTCACGTACGGAGTACTCCGTACATCACTTAAATTGCTAGTACTATCACGTATGTCCCAATCCCGAGAAGAACATCAAGCATACTGTCGTACAGAAAGTGTATCCTATCAACTGCAACTGTCCCGACGTCTGGCCGCTTGCAAGGGACACTGACCGTGCCCTAGACCCCTAGTCCTCCGATCCCGGAACTCTCCTGGACGGAAATCCATTGTTCTGGATCCCTGGACCCGCGCATCCCTGAAGCAACCATACTTTCGAATACCCAGACTGAGTCGATGTAGATGGAACTGCCCCCTCGCCACAACATCAAGGGAAAACCCCCCAGAGGGAAAAAACCACGAGTAGCGGTAGCTGTCAAAGTGGCCCCTTTCTTTGGAGCCTAGACGCCCAGGGCGTAAGCTGTCAGCGATCCGCAATGGGAGTCGCTGCGAGAAAGGCTCGTATCGTCCACCGACTTTGCGTTGACGGGTCGAGAAACGAGAGTAATCGGTTCAGTGAATGCTGGAGGCGGCTCTTCGACGCTGTTGGCCCGCTCGGCTCGCTTCGATGGAGTGAGTGGTCGATGCGACGGGTACCTGGTGCGAAACTCGACTGCGAGGCTCCCTGAGAGCCTGATGTGGCCGCTCTGCTCTTGGTCATCACCTTTTGCTGATGTTGCCGGACTGCACCGCGTGGAGGTGGCAGAGTCGGACTTCGTAGCTCGTGGGTTTGGTACCGAGCTGTCCCGATGTGGGTACATCGGAACTGTGTGAGATCCGATTATCTGATCCATCTGATATGATCCATGCTCGTAAACTCCAGTACCTCCAGGTACCTGGGTACAGTAGTATGTAGCTAAAAGTGCGGAGATTCTGTGATTGAACTTAGCTGCCTGGACTTCATATCTCGTCGTTCTTGAAGAAAATTCCGTTGGTTTCTTTATTAGATGCAATTGGAACACTGCACCATCAAGATCTGAAAGCTCCAGATTAGCACCAAGCTCCTGAAAGTGCTGGTAGAAAGCGAGTTCGGTTCGTGGCACAAGCTCAAGCCGCGCTTAACTCCGTAATCGGAGTAAATTCTACTACCCATGGGGAAAGAAATCACGACTTAACGATCTTGTCTTGACCAATGGCATCCAGTTCACGTCGGTTGGATTTGGTTGGCTCGATGATGCCGAGTGGTCGCTCCAAGGCTAGAGCCAATCCAATCCAATCAGGGCTAAAAATCAAGGTTATCAGATTGATCTGATTAGATCTAGTTTCTCCACCGTCGGGATTTTTTGCTGCCACCGGTTCTTTTTGACAACCATTCAATCGAGCACGGACGGTGGGCCTGACTGGTTTCACGGCACATTGGGGGATAGAAGCAATACTAAGTGGAAGATTTTGACTTCGGTTGCCGACTGGATTTTGTGTGGCCTGAGCAATGATAAGAAGCACATAGTTGTCTGATCAGAAGGGTCTCTGCTACTTTTTTCTTGATTTTTTGTCGTTCAGGATCTTGCACTTCTCGCCTGGTTTGTCTGATCTTCCAGCATTCAGTTTGTTCTCTGGTCATTGTCCTCCGAATTGAATCCGGCCCTTCACGGTTTCACTGATTACAACAATCCGCATCCATGGCTCTCCTAGACAAATTTCCCACGTCGAAGCAGCAGCCCTGTGATCCGAGAACCTCCAATGATGCGGAGGATCGGGAGAAGCACCCAGCAGAAAACTCGGACAATGACTCGGACATTGTCAATCCCAATTTCCAGTACGGTGTTCGAAATGCACAGGCGTCGCTCAAGGTGTGGACGCGAAATCAGCTCATCGCTGCCTATGTGCTGTATGTTGCAGACTTCCCTTGCATCGCGATGATGTATGCCGCTGACATTTCAACCTAGGATCTGGTTCATCCAATTCCTATCGACCTTCTCCTGGGGTGTTGTCAACACCCTAACGCCCTATGTGACCAGCTCGTTTCAAGAGCACTCGCTAACTGCGACCACGGCCATCGTAGCCGGTCTGGTGGGAGGCCTGGTTAAATTGCCATACGCAAAATTGCTTGATGTCTGGGGCCGCGCACAGGGTTTTGCCTTGATGATTGGGTTGCTGACAATTGGTCTGATCATGATGGCCGGCTGCAACAACGTTCAGACCTATTGCGCCGCCCAGGTCTTCTACTGGATTGGATACAATGGGTTGAGCTTCACCATTACCATCTTCATTGCTGACACCTCGTCCCTGCGGAATCGAGCATTCATGATCGCATATTCTGCGTCACCATCCATCGCCACTACGTGGGCGTACGGACCAGCAACGGAGAGGATCCTCGAAACAATCGGGTTACGTTGGGGGCTTGGTATCTGGGCTATCGTCATGCCCATTGCCTATTTTCCGCTCTTCGCCCTCTTCTACTACAATCAAAGGAAGGCGGAAAAGCTCGGTCTCGTTCCGCGGGACCCCAGCGGCCGTACACTTGCGCAATCAATCTTCTACTATGCGCGTGAGTTCGACATTATTGGCTTGATCCTCATTTCCGCAGGCCTCGCGTTGTTTCTCCTGGCTTTGAGCCTGTACTCCTACCAAGCGGACCAGTGGAGATCGCCTCTGATCATTTGCTTCCTGATCTTCGGCGGACTGCTGGTCATCGCGTTCTGCTTGTACGAAAGGTACATAGCCCCGGTGACATTCATTCCCTGGCGGCTCATGAGAAACCGGACCGTGTTCTTCACCTTTACGATGGTCGCTAGCTTGTACATGATCTGGTACATTTGGAACAGCTACTTCTATTCCATGTTGATCGTTGTGTTCAATACCAGCGTCAGTGTGGCCACCTACATTCAGAACATCTACACTGTGGGATCTTGCTTCTGGGGCGTTGTCATGGGCATTGTCATTCGATACAACGGACGGCTCAAGTGGCAGGCCCTATATTTTGGGGTGCCCATCACGATTCTGGGTGTCGGCCTGATGATCTATTTCCGGCAGCCTGACATGGATGTGTCCTACCTGGCCATGTGCATGATCTTCATCGCGTTCGGCGGTGGTACCTTGGTGATCTGCGAGCAGATGACAGTGATGGCCGTTTCCACCCAGCAGGATATTCCTGCGATCCTTGCAATGGAGGCGATGATTGCCAGCGTTGGAGGTTCGATTGGCTCGACCATTGCCGCAGCCATGTGGACAGGAATCTTCCCAGTGAAGCTGCAACAATATCTTCCGGCCGGTGCACCTCTTGCGGAAATCTATGGTGACATGGTCAAGCAGGCATCCTATCCTCTCGGATCTCCAATCAGAGATGGGATCAATCGAGCGTACGGCGATACGCAGAAGCTGATGCTGATCACCTCAACGTGTCTATATGCCATTACCTGGGGTTCTGTGGTTTTCTGGGAGGATATCAATGTCAAGAATCTTCAACAGAAGGGATTCATTTTCTAGTCCGATTGATTTGGGTCATGTCAGATGGAGTTATGTACTATAAAAGCAACTACGGAGTAGACCAACTGACCACGTTATGACAGTGAGATCACTGTCAAAGATCCGTCGATCAAAAGCATCAGAGTACCTACATGTACCATGACATAGGAGAATGAACAGGGCGGTTTTGTGTGCACGAGTTTACATCTTTCGCTGATGACCATTACCTATGGCGCAGACCACTGGAAAACATAGTTTCAAGTTCGCTGTCGCATTCATTTCAGCAATGGTACTGTCTGACCTTGGGCAACATCAAGCAATCAGATTGAACGCAGTGACTATCTCAATCCAACATGGTAACCTCCGGCAAGCATGTTCCCAACTTCCCATAGGTGGATTTCAATTGCCGAAAGATAAGAGAATACCTAATGACTACAAAACATGAAGGGTTCCTAAAACCATATTCCCACGCACATAAGCGCCGACGTAACCCAGCAGAAGAAAATGAAACAAAAACCACCGAAAACCTCCAACCCGAAATAAAGATCCATATGGGTCAATTCTTCGCGGGCGGTTTCCGTCCGTAGACAACAGTCCTAGGTCATGTTAGCAATCGCATCTCAGGCTTCAAGATCGATACCGGGACTGACATTTCTTGGTATGCATGTATCTTAGGATCGCGGAGTCCAGCTCTCACTTGTGCGAGATAGATATCAACCTCCAGCTTGGTCCACTGCAATTCATCAGCATGATCGGCCAACAATGCCGGGAGTTAGAAGTTGACATACGCCCAGAATACGGGTCAATAGAAACATCGTCCAGCCTTCAATGCCCTCCTCCCACTGCAGGCGATTGTACCGACCAAGCTCCTTGAGATGGGGATCCTTCGGCCAAGGCCCAATTGGGCACTTGAAGCGGTGTTCCACGACATCCACGAACCCGGCTGCGATCATCTTCTCTTTCGCCTCATCGCAGATCCTCAGAGTTTTCCCAAACTCATCTCCGGCCTGCAAGGAGACTTCACCCCATTTCTCGAAGATGGTCCCTTTCGTGGTGCCGTCATCGGATTTAGGAACAACGGACTGTTCGACTTGCTCGATATAGCCGCCTGGCTTCAGATGTCTGCGTTATCGATCAGGATTAGCAAACATGCTGCAGCGTGAAGTTTAGTGAGCTGGCTGGCATACTTCAACGCTTGCTTATAAAACCTGTCCCAATCCGCGACACAGCCGTAGAGGCCACGGACATGGATGAAGTCGAAGGAATTTGGTGTGTAAAGCCATTCGTCGCAGCAGTCATCCACTTCGAATTGAACATTCGGTGGCACGAGATTGGGTTGGATTGGGGAGAGATCCGTTCCGATCACTTGCGCCATCGGGTACTGATCCGCAAAATCACTGAGAGGGGGGTTGTCAGTCAGGCCACGGTGCTCCTTGGGGACTACTTACAGCGCCCAAATACCCGTCCCCGTGCCAACGTCAAGGACACGCTTCCATTTGTCAGCACCAATTTGACCGTTGCAGGATTGCGGCCACCTCACCTGTGGGTTTTCTGTGATCGGGGCGAGGAATAGCCTTCCCCGCAGCAGAAGAGTGTATAGATGATGGCTAGTACCAGTTGTTAGTCGATTGACTCAGAAAGGGACTGGGGGATGGATGTGCCTACCCAATATCTAGATGGTCCATCGCTTGCTCATCATTCGGTCCCCTAAAAACTCAGGAGTCAGCCATACCGCGTCTCTCATGACACGATCGGCGTGTCAACTACCAATAGGCCCCTGAATGGTAGGCATGGTATCGCCGACCATTCTCATAGTGATAGTTTGTGATACTACTTCGAAGGGACGTCGTTTCCCTGCCGAACCGTTAGAAGAATATGCCTTGGACCATCCCGACATGGACACATACGATTGCACATCTTCACCGTAGGCAGAATCCGTGTCGTTGCTCGAGTCCTACGCGGGATCAGTCCGTGATCGCTGCAGAGTCGCTGGCAAAAGCATGTTCTGATACTTACAACGACGATTTCAGGTTCCGGCTCCGTCATTTTGCGCCTGTTGTAGGATCACATATGCCCTCCTGAGAGTCTCACTCGCAGGCGAAGACAGGAGAAACGAGCTGGCAGGAGCGAGGGTTATTAACTGCTGCGCACGGCGGAATCTGGCGGATTGTGATGGCGGAGAAAGGATTGATTAGTCGTCTCGATTCCAATCCCCTGCAGGTCTTTTTTGGCACATATGAGGACGCTTTCTTGATTCTTCAGCATGGAAGAACGAGCTGCAGCTCCCGGATGGGAAAGTGGGGAAGTCGTCAGTTAACTGGCCAATACAAATTACCGAATCCAGATAACCAGACGACATGACGGGGAAACCGCATGGCAGAACCCGGTCTTGGCCTTTTCCCATTTCGCTCTCTTGCAGACCTGATCATTGGTCAGTCATTCTCCAACCTGAGTGTGGGGACTTCCTATTCCAGGATCCAATCCGACTTAGCAAGACGCGGAACCCGGAACGGATTTCCCGCCGCCAATAACCCTAAAGTCGAGACCCCATGCTTTTCCCTTCTGGGTTTTACTCCTCCCCTTTGGCTTTGTCCACCATCGACCATAGCGTGATGAAGAGCGCCCGCCGGTTGTCTGCGCAGCGCCGCCTGGCGCCTTGGGCTTTCTGGAGCTTGGGCCGTCTGCGCTGCAGAGTCGGCTCAGATAAATCGCCAACGGAACGGCAGGAATAATAATCAATGAAGAGAGAAACAGCCACATTTCACCCAACCCACCCACCCCCCCGGAAATAGTTTCACAATGCTAGACCGAATCGCCTTCAAATTCGAAGTCACCGATGCACTTGTTGCCCTTGCAGCCGCATGGGTGTCATGGACACTCTATGGTTACATCTATAACATCTTCTGGCATCCACTAGCAAGGTTCCCTGGTCCCCGGCTCGCAGCAGCAACGTCTCTATACAAGGCGTGGATTGACTGCGTAGCGAAGAGCTCATTTGTGCATACCCTGGAAAAGCTACATGCACAGTATGGTGAGTGCATTCTCCGGATAAATCCATCGCGCGACCGCGGAACATCCGTCTCATATAGATGGTCAAACACCAGGTGATATCGTCCGAGTTGGACCGAACGAGGTATGTCCAACACGTTGCCCGGCGGCTGGAGTGTTCTTTAGAAGGCTGGCATTGCTGACCTGGTTCTCCAGCTACACTTCCGCCCGCCAGCGACATACCATGAGCTATATAACCCAGCGCGCAGATGGGACAAAGAGAAGAACCTCTACCACAGCTTTGGTGAAGACCGGTCGTCCTTTGGATTTTTGACCTACAGAGAGGCCAAGGAGCGCAAAGATGTCCTGGCCAAGCTATTCTCCAAACAGGCAATTGCCGACGTCCAGGGCTTGGTCACGGAAAAGGTAGCTGCCATCGTGCTGGGCCAATAGTCACCGGAATCTTGTGAGTAACTGGCCGATAGGTCCTGGATCTGTGTCGGTCGTTCGAAAGACGTGGTTGGAAGCCAGTCGATCTGTTCTATGCCTACCGATGCATGTCAGTGGACGTGATTACTTGTATGTTCTCTTTTTCCTGCTGATCTTTTGGCGGGCGCAAACTGATCAGTCTAGATCTTTGCTTCGGAAACTCGGTCGATGCCATCAACGCCCCGGATCATAAGGCGCCAATCATCGTTGCCATGGATGCCTCATTGCCGGTCTTTGTTGGCTTTAAGCACTCATCGCTGCTCAAGAACGCGATCATGAAGTGCCCCCCGAGACTGTCCAAAATCGTGAGCCCGGCTACTTCCGGTCTAGTAGATCTTCAGCAGGTGGGTAGTATCCCCTCAATTGAGCGTGCAATGTTTCTCTGACAAATGCGGTCAGCTCCTGAGACGGCAGATTAGCTCGCTCGCCAGTAACCCAGAGAATTTGAAGAACCTGCCGCATTCTACGACGATTTACCATCAGCTCCTGCGACCGGAAGCCTATCGAAATGGCGAGGTTCCCTGTGAGGGAAGCTTGTATGAGGAGTCTCAAGCCCTTCTCTTCGGCGGTGCTGATACGACCGGGACAACTCTGATGCATGGGACATTCCATATTCTCAAGGCGCCTGAGATCTACCGGAAGCTGAAGGCTGAGTTGCTCGAGGCGTGGCCCGTCCTCAGTTCGCCACCGAGCCTGAGCGAGTTGGAAAGGCTTCCGTACCTGGTAAGTCCGAGGTCTGCCATCACGTGGCATGCTATCTGACAAGGTGTGCAGACTGCCGTCCTCAAGGAATCACTTCGCATGAGCCCGGGCGTTGCTTCACCTTTGCCCCGAATTGTCCCCCCTGGGGGTGCAACGGTTTGCAATACCTTCATTCCCGGAGGAGTCAGTCATCCCTACTCAACAGTCTTGTGATTTGAATCATGTTGCTCACGACATTTTCTAGACCGTTGTCGAAATGAGCAGTCACTTTGTCCACCGTGACCCAACCGTGTTTGAGAAACCGGATGAGTTCAACCCTGATCGATGGCTGAGTGAGAATGCCAATGACCTCGAGAAGTGGCTGGTGTCCTTCTCCAAGGGACCACGCAGTTGCCCTGGCTTGAAGTGAGTCCGTCGCTGTCATCGTGTCAATAACCCTGGTCGCTAACTAAAGTCTCCAGCCTTGCTTGGGCTGAGCTCTACTTGTGCGTAGCCCATGTCTTCCGAAAGTTCGACATTGAGCTTGATCCATCAAGCCCGTCCAAGTTGGAGTGGAGGGACTGCTTCCTTCCAGAATACCGTGGCCCGCATTTGAGGGCCATTATGAAGCCCGTCACTGCCTGAGTGACGGTATCCGCCTTCTTGGATGGCCCATGTTGATCCCGCTGGATTACGTCTTTGTTTCTGATCATTTCAAGATGTTCTTTTTGGATATTGGCACGAACACGCGTGATTGTATGCCAGAGTCAACGGAACTGCCTTTTGTCGTCTGCCAGCCATCTTTGTTGAAGATACCACCTATGCTATTTGGTTTGGTCGTTTCCACCGCCAGTCAATGTTCAAGTCCATGTGATGAGCTTTCGTTGATGATCTCGGGCTGTTGTCAATTATCTCTCCCATCCAATACATTCGTTTACATACGACTATAAATCCTACTATCGATACTGTTGGGTGGTGTCATTCGTCGTTCCGCAAGTTGAGCTCTTTGCCATGCTGGAAAAGAGTTCAGTTGAAAACCTTAGCTATGAGTAACTATCTAGTAGGTAGGTTAAATACAACAAATCTCAAGGTATCCAGGGACATGCACGTCATGAAACCTTTGGTACCTCTCAGCTGTCCTGTTTCACACTAGTAGAGAATATGTCGCAATAATTCCTGTTCTTGTTCTGCTTCACTCGACTTGCGCACCTCATGTTCCCAGTTTCAATCTATCTTCGCCTGACAACGTGTTCATTTTGGCAGCATCGCAATGTCACTGCGCCCATGGCTATCTCAGCTGCACACTCAGGCGTGCTGAACACAGCCAATCGTCAGCCTATGGTCATGCCCTGCTGGCCGAAGTGGTCGCTGGGCAAAGCGAAAAAATAAAAACCTGGAGTAGGCGAACAAGACGTCATAACAGTGATTACCCGTCCTCTCCAGGACAGCGTACCTCGGGCTTTCAGGCCCTTGTCTCTCAGGGCTCTTCCCCGGTCGCCGTCGTTGTATATCTAGTCAAAGACAGTACCCGCAACGATCTCGAACCCCATCGCTAATAATCCGAGAACGCATTGGTGCAGATACTGTCTGCTTTTGAATGCGAACCCTTGATGCATCTGTACCAACTCGTCGCTCTATGGTGATGAAAACCTGCAAATCTGTTCCGCGATAATATGGACGGCATTTCTAGAGTCATGCTTGTTTGCCTCCGGACCTTACGTCGTGAGAGAACCACCTGTACCTACAATACAATGACGACGTTGTCGAATTAGTCGGAACGCTCATCGGTATTTTCTTGCTTCTGTGCCGTGGTTATCTGTCATGCGCCCGGTGGGCAGCCTGACTGGAGGGCCATATGATGGGGCCTGGAACAAGATGAAAGGATGCAAGCTCTCTCATGGGTGCTACTGCCCGGAGGCATACTACGAGTACAGTCCTACACTAAGGGCACGTGACATTTGCTCTTGGGTGCGACTTCAAATCGCGGTCGTCTTTTGGAAATTCCGTCCATAATAATGCATTGTACGGAGTAGAGATCTGCTCTTGATCCATGCAGTATGCTCACTATGTATCGCTATCTGCCTGCTATTCTAAACTCTAAAGCCGCTTCCTACGGGACAAGATGATGAGCTTTGATGAACAAGGTTTCGTAAATGCATTCTCAGCCATTATTCATTTCGAGAGTGGGGATGCCGCCGCTCAGATCCCTTCGCAATCCATTCGCATTGATCTGCCAGGAAGTTCACCCCTAACTCCTCTGCTTGTCAGTGTTTCCTCGTACTGAGTACTCGTACGTAGGAGTCGAGAACGTTTTATCCTAATTCCTGACGCCGACGAATCTTCCTTGTCGTGAGTTATCGCTGAGCGCCGTCTTCTGTTTCTGTTTGAATCTATCTCGGATAACACCAGTCCGAGTTACCGAGTTCTTCACGCATCGGGGAAATGTGCGAACAGTCTGCCAGCGCCCAGCCAGCGGCTCGGCGATTCTCGGCATCTTGGAAACAACCTTTTTGCTTCGTACCGAACTACCAATGGTCTAGTGGTGGAATTTTGCAACCACCATCAATCAAAATTCTTGCTTGGTGGGAGGATCTTTGCTCCGCGTTCTCTCACAGTCAAGGTCAATTGGTGTGTGGTGTGCATTGCGCAATATTTCAAGTCTCGGCCGTCCCCGGACCCCGAGGTATTCGTATCCAGACATGAGGCTCGTACAGAATGGATGGAGTACCTGCTTGAGTACTTGAGTTCGTCGCGGCCCTGAGACCTCAGTAGGACCACTGAAGTCACGATCGACAGGGTCTACTGTCTCAGCGACATACAGTTCCACACAGGGATTTTATTTGCCTCGTTTTTCGCACGTGAACCAATAGGCTTGATTCGTTTCGTTGATAACTTGATGGTCACCTCCAGCAAAACTTCCACAAATTTCGATGATGCAAAGTCATCCTCGCCGTCATCGGAAGCTTTTGAGTTGTCTTTGAATCCCAGACGCCTTGATTGTCTCTCAGCTCTGTCCAACATCCGAACGAGCCAACGAGGCAATGATTATCGCTAAATACCTCGCTTGAGCCAAGCCAAGCTCTTGAACAGAGCAAAATGCCTGGACCTTATCGAGATAGTACCTATCTTCTCAATCGATGGTGATCCCATTTCCAATACGTACGAGTACGGCCTATTATGGTCTTCCTCTCATCTCTAAGTCCAAGTCAAGCATGGAGCCGATTAATCAATAAAGAGTAAATGCCGTTCGCCATAGCTCAGGCTCTCCTTTCCAGACTAGCACTCAAGGCGCTGCGCGGTCAGAAAGGCCCCGAGCCTCCGACTTTCCAGAAGGCGAGGTGACAACAGTGGCCTTGATTGGTAAATTCGATGCCGAACCGGTTTACTGTCAGCTGCATTCCGAGTAAGTTACAGCGGACTAGTATGGACACTGTATATACAGTACGGAGAAGGGAAAGTTACAGCACATGCGGAGTCGGCCTTAACTATCGTTCGGACGGATAACAGTCCTCCGAATCAGAGCTGTACGTGTAAGGGAAACGGTACATACCGTACCGAAGCTGATGTACGGAGTAGTCCGTATCCTTATCATGCCGTCTCACACAGTACGCAGTACTCCGTACCCCGTACGAAACCCAATTATGACGTCGGATACGGATAGCAATATGCATAACCGGATCAGACATGGCAGCAGTCCAGCCCTGGCACCGCTAATCCTGCCAGCCCATGTTGTGATTACAACTTGAGGTTGAAGTGATTCGTACCGTACTGCTTGTACAGCTTGACTGTCCGTCTGTCCGACCAGCCGGACAACACTCGGTATTACTCTTTCGCATACGGCACGCCACTCGGGATTTCGAATACTCCACTAGTT
Source organism: Thermomyces dupontii (assembly GCF_041956625.1). Classification (NCBI taxonomy): domain Eukaryota; kingdom Fungi; phylum Ascomycota; class Eurotiomycetes; order Eurotiales; family Trichocomaceae; genus Thermomyces; species Thermomyces dupontii. Next base: position 679,596 of record NW_027192316.1, on the reverse strand, counting down.
ATACCAAGGGAGGATTGTACGGGCTCTAATTACGACTCAAACCCGCTACCCCAATCCCGACTTTGTCGCGTCCATGCCATGGTACGCACATCATCCAATCTCATCCGTAATACTCTGCGGTTAGTAACCCTGGAGCAATCCGTGTATATGCGCAACGGGCGATTGCCTGCAGAACGGGGACATGGATCGACGGTTCAACTGCCATGCTCCTTGCTCCTTGCATCCAGACTCGGATCGGACTTGACAGTGTCCATTGCCCCGGTACGGCCCGAGTCGGCAAGGTCTTGCAGCAAATGCATGACCTGCTGGTGCTCCGTAGATAGTTGGCACATGCCGTATAAGGATGCTGATAGCGGTTTGAACACTCCATTCCCCCACTGGGGCGTTGAATTTCACAGCTCGTAGGATGTCCAATGATTCATAGGAATCATCGGATGCACTAACTTTTCGAACCCGATTCTCAGGGCTCCATCAACGTGGTCTTGGTTCTTCCCTCCGAAGGCGAAAAGCAGCAGAGTACTATCTATCTCTGTCCTCGAACTTGCCACGCAGGCCATGGATGGAGCACCAACGCAAGAAAAGGGCAATCTGGCACACGATCAATCGGATCCCTCAGGATCAAGCGAGAAGCATTTTTTGCGCCCGACGTCATTGATACTTTCTCATCGGTGAGTCTGGCAGCGGGGCAAAGCTTCCATGGCTTCGAGAACGATGGAAAATTTTGCATTCCGAACCTTACCAGTGCGTTGCCCCGAACCCCAAGAGCCGAAGGATCAGGTTCTGTGGTGGTGGAGTGGGGATAGAATGTTTCTAGCGCCGCGCTAAATGCTTCTGGAAAAATTTCATTCTGCACGCCACTCACGCCACTGAAGCCACACCCCGTGGGAGCTTGAGAGTTGAGAGCTTCCGGCAAGGGCGTCAGATGCGGAGTGGCTTGTGACGATCTTAATTTTTTTTTTTTTCTTGGGCGTTGTCATCCTTGGGGTTTGACACCAATGATCGGGTCAAAAAGTTCAACCTAGTTATGTACTTAGTTTTGTAGTTATCGAAGCTAACTAGTACAGTTTGTGAAGGCAATCTATCTGGGCCTGCGTCATTTGTTGCCCAGCAGAAAGTTGTCTAATCCATTGGAGCATAGATTATTCCGTATCTAGTGGAGGAGACCAGCCGGTGTTCTGGTGAATTGGACGCTGACGAATTCACCCTCCAGCTGAAACAGTGGGTGAACGGGGGGGGGGGTTTGGATCAGCAGCGGGTGATGATTCATCCATTCATTGCGGTGGAAGACAGGTCCAACCTGCCGCACTGAGTTCGACACGAGCGTGAGGCCGTGAGCCCTGTCAGATGATGAGGAGTAGCTCCAGTTGAGAGCCAGGGTCCCCCATCCATTGTGCATGGATTAGGGACTTTGGAGCGTGTGATGGAACTGACTCGCCCCCACAGGGAACAGGGCCAAGATTCCAAGACAACAAGGAAAATCGCCAAGGTCGGCTAAGCTGGGCTAAGCTGGGCGTTCCGACCAACAGCCGCGTGCCAAGACCAGGCTCCGCCCATAGTCGCAGAGCGTAACCCATTCCGCTCTCATTGGCCTCTCCGCCCGCCGTCCCCAGCGACACTAGGACCATTTCAGCTCCCAGTCCACTTTTCGGTGATTTCAGTCCGGCTCTGATTCGCGATCTTGAAGGTTACATTCATTAGGTTCACTAACTTGACTTTGCCAGTGGAGGCCCGCTAAAAAGTAAAACCTCGGTTTGGTTACGAGTACTGGTTAGCAAAAGCCCTGTCCGGTTTGCCTGCCATCGCTGAACAAAGACCGACCGACTCCACATCACTACCCACGCTCAATTTCCTCCGCATTATGGCCCCCACAGCACGCGCCCAGGGAAGTGAACGAGGCCGGGGAAGAGAACGGAGAGAGAGAGAGAGTGAGAGAGGGAGGGAGACAGACAGAGCGTGTGTGTATATGTGCAGTATATAAACAGTCTCTTCCCTGCTCCCACTGCAACAGTGTGTCACCCACCATCCCCTCCTAGGACCAGCTGCAGTTCTACCCATCCTCCGGATTGACTGCCCACCAGCGTGCCTGGACTCCTGGTCACAATGACGGCTGAAAAAATCTCCTCGGACGCGGGTGAGGCCACTCACTTCGAGAAGCAGACCGGCCATGGCGTGCTGGCTACCGACGCCGCGGAGGGCGGCGGCCGCCGCAAGTCGGTCGCCAAAAACCTCGTCGAAAATCCCCTCAAGGTGCGTCCGAGCGGGTGGTAACAACAAATTATCCAGGCAAATCAATCGTCTAACATGGGAACTCTGCGCAGCGGGTGTCTCCCGAGCAAAACGTGGCCGAAGCGAAGGCTTGGGCCGAACAGCATGGCATGTCCGAGTATGCGGACCTCTTCGGTCGGGCGGCTCTCGTGGCACGCGATCCGGAGCGGTTCGACTTGGTCAAGGAGCTGACCGAGGAGGAGCGCGCCGCTCTCCAGTTCGAGAAGGACCACAAGTGGCACGGCCCGTTCATGATGTGGTACGCAATGGGTCTGTGCGCCATTGGTGCCGCCACTCAGGGCTGGGATCAGACCGGATCCAACGGCGCCAACCTGTCTTTCCCCCAGGAATTCGGCATCGACGGCGAAGGCCGCGACGAATGGATCGTGGGTATCATCAACGCCATCATTTTCTTGACCGCCGGCTTGATGTGAGTACCGCATGACGACGGCACGGGGCTGTGCTCCACGCGTGCGCGCGCGAATCGCTCGCTTACATTTGAGTTTAGTGGTGCGTTCATCACCGATCCTCTCAACTACTACCTCGGCCGACGCGGTGAAATCTTCGTCACGGCGCTCTGTCTGACAGCGACCCCCATCGGTTCCGCTTGCGCGCAGTCTTGGGAAGGTCTCTTCGCGGCCCGCTTCATCATGGGAATCGGAATTGGTGCCAAGAACGCGACCGTGCCCATCTACTCGGCAGAGATGGCCCCAGCGCGAATTCGTGGTGCCCTGGTCATGTTCTGGCAACTCTGGGTCGTCGTCGGTAGGTTCTCCCAATCTCCTCGTCTCCCAGCGCAGCGAATACTGATCGATGCCCGGCAGGAATCTTCTTGGGATTCGCCGCCAACGTCATTGTCAAGGACACGGGTGACATTTCCTGGCGTCTCCAGCTGGGTTCGGCGTTCATTCCCTCCCTCCTCCTGGCTCTGGGAGTCTTCTTCTGCCCCGAGTCGCCTCGTTGGCTCATGAAAAAGGGTCATGTTGCCAAAGGCTTCCGCTCCATGTGTCGGTTGCGCGACCATCCCATCATTGCGGCCCGCGACTACTACTACTCGTACATTCTCTACGAGGAGGAGCTTCGTCAGGCGAAGGGCGCCGGTTACTTCCAACGGATGTGGGACTGCTTCGCGGTCCCTCGGATCCGTCGCGCCAACTACGGAGCCTCCACGGTCATGATTGCTCAGCAGATGTGCGGTATCAACAGTAAGTTCCATCATCTTCCCCGCATCCAGTAATGGAAGATTCGTTCTAATCATCATCGCAGTTATCTCCTTCTACAGCTCCACCATCTTCGAGAATGTCGGCTACACTGCTGATCAGGCCCTTTTCGCCTCTTTGGGATACGGTGCGGTCCAGGTCGTGTCGACGATTCCGACCCTCTTCCTCATTGACACCAAGGGCCGTCGGACCTTGACTTTGGCCGTAAGTTCCCCTTCCCCCAAGACTAATGTCGGATTTCAATCTAACAAGCCCTTTTCCATTCCAGACCTTCCCATTCATGTGCCTCTTCCTGCTGGGTGGTGGTCTTTCTCTGTTGAACGACCATGGCAGCCGCGCGGAACGACTTGGTCCGGTCGTCCTGTAAGTTGTCAACAAGGTCGATTGTCCACATAACTTGGGTCTAATTTTGTCACGCGACCAGGTTCGTCTATCTGTTCACCATCATGTATTCTCTCGGTGAAGGTCCCGTTGCCTTCCAGTACTCTGCCGAGGTCTTCCCGACCGTCCAGCGTGAGCAGGGCATGTCTTGGGCTGTGTGCATCAACAACACCTTCGCCGGTGTCCTCGGCTTGACCTTCCCTCGAATGCAGACGGTCATGACTCCCACTGGTGCATGTGAGTATACCCCATTGCTGTCCTGCCGTCGAGTTGAGTTAACATTCCCTAGTCGGTTTCTATGCTGGCCTGAACCTGATTGCCTGGGGCATGATCTTCTGCTTCGTCCGTGAAACCAAGCAGCTCACACTGGAAGAACTCGACCGTAAGTCTCTACCCTTAGTGTTACAATTGATACCTCCGGCACATATGCTGATTTTTGCTTGCAGAGGTCTTCTCCGTGCCGACCAAGGACTACATTTACCACGAAACGTTTGTCTGGCTGCCATACATCATCAAGCGCTACGTCTTCCGCCAACGGATTCCCAAGCCGCCGCCGATTATTGCGAAGGCGGAGCACGATGATATCGTGGCGGTGTAGATGGGCAGAGGCACGGATGCTTTTTTTTTCTGAGCTTTGCTTTGTAAATGAGACATGTCTGTTTTCACGGAGGTTTTACTGCTGGGTCCACAGGATTATAGACGAGGAAAGGTTTCAAGGGAAATGATTAGACTGGTTCCGTTCGGACCTCTTCGCTTCTCCTTTCTCGATGAAGCCAGGTTTAGCTTCCCCAGAACCGCTGGTTTGGGGCCTGACTGGACTTCTCGTAGTATCTTTCTCTTCCAAGCATGGCTTTGGTTCTGTTCTACTCAGGCCTATGAGGCTTCAGCTCAGATTGCTACGGAATTGCAACTTGTCGCAGGGTAGCAGCCGCATGCCGTTTTCTCCGCTTTGTTGCTTACCTAGGTAGGTTTCCAAGAGACATTAATCTCGATCGGACGCATAATGACTTCATTTTACATTTTCCCCCGCAATCCGGGAGGCATGGCAGACTACAGTAGTGTCGCGTGGCATTTCATCAATCATTGCTGTTTCCGGAAAACTTACCTACGTTTACCCAGTCACTTTCTTCGCGCCGCTTTCGGGCGATTTACCTCTATCACCTTGGTTGTCGTTCTATGAAGGGACTACAGTAGTAGGCCTACCACAATCCGAGTTCGCCTGGCCAGCCTCGCCGAGACTTGCCTCGATAGATCGCAGGACGTTGAGCTTGGTTCAACCATTTTGATGCTAGAATCCATTCTATGGATTTTCGATCCGGAAACGCAACGCTGATAGCTCTTGGAAGAAAGGGCCGAGATCAACTGCTACGGTTCGATCTTTTGGAAAAGGCGCAGGTACCGAGAGTTCAACGAGAAATTGAGAGCGCTGACAAGTCGGGCCAGATGGAACCAGATGAGATCGAAACGAGAACAAGCTGAAAAATAACAATACTTAATAGCCTAGGCTAATTTCAAATTACGCGGAGCATGCTCGGAGCCATGCACGGGCCAATGTCGAAGAATCCATCTCCGCTTGTCTCTTCCACCATTCCCATGTCGAGCACGTTGGCTTGGCTGCTCGAACCAACTCGCACGAGGAATACCCCAGCCAGCCATTGCTCCATGCCCTCCGTCAGTTACTGTACTCTCCAGAAAATGCCACGCCTCTCGGCCGCATGGACAACACTACACTTCATGCCGCGCTTCCGCGTCTTATGAACCGACCTTTCATCCTGAATGCGGCACTATCCCTGCCTCTGTTGCGTTTGCACCGTGCAAGAGAGGGGAAGTAAAAGACCGGGATGCTCTTGGCTTTTTGACTGGTTTGGTCGTCTACATGGGTCCGTCCTAGCGGACCAGGTCCGTGCTGAAATGCCTTTTTGTGCCCTCTGTGTGTATCTGTACTCCGTACATATGAGTACTCTCACAGGCCCACAGCCATTGCCGTCGCATGAGCCAGGACCAGGGATCGCCTTGGCTGGGGCTCGCCTACCGCTGCGTTGACGTCGTGATAGGTTAATGTTTGTGAGCGGAAAGGACTTTGCGTCTGTCTTGTCCTTAGTCCTTACAAAGTGCTTCATACCCAGCAGTCTCACTTGTCGAGGCGCCGGCATAGCGGCATCAAGATCATACACAAGGTACTGCGACTTCTCGAGAACGAATGCTCATAGCCCAATTTTTTTCCTGCCCGCATTTGGACCTAGATAAGTTTCGCGCCTTGGGCAGGCCGTAGAGGGGGTGTGCAGTTGGCAGGAATGGTCTATGATTACCTAATCTGACTTTTTTTTTTTTTCCCCCCCTAACCCCTGGATGGCCGGGGATCCTGGATCCCGTCATGTCGTGTCCATTGCGATCAGAGAGATTAATTACTTAATATACGGAGTATATGCCGCCGTTCAGTCAATGGCCCATCGCAGATTTGGCCTGTTGGCCTTCGTGATAGCCATAGTGCTTGTGTGGACACTATGGCGACCGTTCTGGGGTCCACGGCGGGACATCGACTTCAATTACGGTCTGCTGCAGAAGTCGGATCATCCACGGTACGCGATCGCGACGTTTCTCGCTGAGAATACCGATCATACGTATGACGAGGATTATTACTTTATCGCGACTCGCATTCTAACATATCAACTCCTGCACGATCCGAAAACGAAATGCACCCGTGACGACATCCCTTTCCTCGTCGTGGTCACAAAGGATGTGTCACCGGAGAAACGGGACCGGTTGACCCGGGATGGTGCAACCGTGGTCGAGGTCGAGGACGTGCCCCTGCATTGGTGGATCCGCACGGGTGTCACCCGGTGGAAGGACCAGTTCACGAAGCTGCGCATTCTCCAAATGACCGAGTTCGACCGCGTGCTGTTCATCGACGCCGATACCATCCTCACCCGTCCCATTGACGATATCTTCGACAAGGAATGTGTCGAGCCGTCGTCGACGCTGTTCCGCGAACGGCCGGACCAGGTCTTGGCCGATGAAGCGCAGCCGCCCGCGCAGTACGTCTTTTGCGCGCGTTCCGACAACGCGCTCGCGGGTGAGCGTCACCATCCGTTCCCTCCGAAGAGGACGAATGTTTTCAGCGCGGGATTCTGGCTGGCCGCGCCGTCGGAGGAGCTATTTACCTATCTCATGTCCGTCATGGGCCATTATCGACGCTTCGATCCCACCACGATGGAGCAGAGTCTGCTCAACTATGCTTTTCGGCGAGAGGGCGCCATGCCCTGGGTTGAGCTCCACTACCATTGGAGTGCGACGTGGCCAGGCATCCAGGATCTGGAGGGCAATGTGGCGACGCTGCACGAGAAACTCTGGAAGACTGGGCCGGGCCAGCTCAGAGGCATGTGGTGGGACTTGAAGCGTGAGATGGAAAGGTATTACGAAAAGAAGGAATGAATACTGTACGGTATATACTCGCGAGTTTTGGATGATACCCTGGGTTCATGTATATTAGTGATGAATGTTATATTGATTTGAATCGACCAATGGAGTGACTTGTGCCTACAGTATTCTGGTCATTCAGACCCAGCGAATGCCCTCAAGAAACCAATTCAGGTCTCGACCCGCAAAAGACTGATGCAAGATAATGAGTTATTTCAACAGCAAAGGCATCTCGAGAAAAGCCCCGATCTGATCCACCGCCAAATGGACATACATGCGTTTAACCTCCGCAAATAGTGATACAGAAGTGCTTTTCCTAATCGTCTTACCAATGTTCTTGCCAGTGAGCAAAGCCACAAACCTCTCAGCTGCAGGACCAATGTTCCCCTACACCTCCCAAATCTCCGACTTTAACAGAGCCTTCCTTCAACCCTTTCTCAAACCCCCAACTCAGAGATGTCCGAGGTCTACATGGAAATAGACCTCCCGGAAGAGCAGAAAGCCAAGCACGACGGCCCCTTGTGAAAGCCAGACTGTCTGTAAGACTCGAGCACCTTGGCGATGTCTCGAGTAGTTGCTGACGTGTGGAATGGGAAACGCTGGTTCGGGGAGAGATTATTTGTCGGGCGAGAGCATTGGATTCAATGGTCAAAGACAAGGCTCTCAACTCTCCCTTACAGAAAACAAATCGGATGCCTTGAGATTCGTTTCAAGGGGAGTGACACCATAAGGGAATCCTCTCTGAAGGAATTTTCATTTCCAGCAGTGACACCTGGGGCTTTTTTTCTCAAATCCGAACCTTCCAATGTAGGGAGTTCAAGTTGACAGTTCGAGGCGGACATACATCAAATGGATTCAATTGAAGTTTCTATTTTCTACTTCAGCGCAGGACTTAGGCCTAACAGTGAACAACTGGCACATCAATCCACCCGAGGTTCCGAATGGCAGGATGTATTTCTAATGCCATCATCACCGAGGGGATCAACATCGAGGTACAAACTACAAAGTAACTACTTACTGTAGGGCTCAACTCCCCTCCCGTGGTGCATGCATGGGACGAACACTTCCCCTACGATCGGAGTTAGGCTACCGGGGATGGATCTATCCATCATCGATCTGGATGGACCTCAATACTACCCATTAGTTATATGCTGCTGTCGCCCGACTCGGCATGATAAGCTGCTCTCCACCGCAACAACTGGGGATGACTAGGATAGATAGATACTTACCTACGTGCGACACCTTGGCGTTCATCACGTGTACAGTCCGCTTCCGGAACGAAAATACTACAGTACATAGTAGTACGTAGCAACTAAGAGCATTGAACCAGTCCGGAAACAAACTATTGATCGTCACATGGCTACTATTCAAGATCAGCATGAGGCGTTCGATCCATTAGTAGAGAAGCGAAAACAGACGACGAACTGGAAACTGTGGTTGCAATTGGACGCACCACTCCAAGTAGGAAGCGACGAGGAGGGACCAAGTTGCTGGAAGGAAAGCGGAGATAAAGGTGCAGAATGGATCAACGACGCGTGCAAAAATGCGGGGAGCGTCGAATGAGGGAATCTCTCCGCGAGGGAGTTGAGAGGGTCTGAAAGCGGAAGTTTTTTTTGGACATGTTTCAACAACTACCAACGTCAACCCTCGATAAGGCGATCATCAAACGTGATATCGAGATATTCACGTTTAGCGGGAATTACGCAGGAGTGAGCGACAATCCATCGGACTGTGAAGTAGGCTGTTGTGCTAGGTATAACTCCGATTGCAATTGATAGCTGATTGCTCAAGTATTGTCAATGGATGCGTTGGGTCCGTAGAAAGAATAGGCGTACAACCTTGATGTATTGAGAAGCACTGCTAACTGCATGGTACAAAAAAAGTATGCCACAACTCTACAATAATAAATGAATCTCCGTTGTATACAGGTGAATCGGAGACCATGTTGATAATCACCAAATACCTTGAGTCACCGTGTTCCCCTTTGCAGATCGAATCACTAGCGTACTCTTGCTTTCTCTTTGCCCTTGTCGCTTGCACCTGGGCTTTCCAAGGCAGGGAATTGCTCCTCATGATAGCCCTCGGCGTCATGGCGACTTTGTTCTTCCGCCAGGCTCAGCTGGATGGCAAATTCCAGATCTTCCAGCTCCCGCTGATTGCTGCTTTCTCCTGCATCAGGAACAATGGATGGCGATGGATAGCGACTGGATTTCCGGCTCTTGAAGTATCGGATCGGAATGGATTCTTCCATTGCAGGAGTAGGGTCATGGCGACCATTCTTTTGCTCTTCCAGTAGACTGAGACGGATTGCTTCGGCCAGATCCGGGTCCAGCTCCTCTTTGACGACCTCCGATGCTATGGAGGACGGCGATGTTTCAACAGGTGTCCGCACATCGGAGGAGAAGCCTCTGTCGCTCGAGCCACTGGTGACCGGCGTTGCGTTCATTGTCTCACTTCGAATAGCTTGTCCATTGTTGTAGGCCTCCTCGCTTAGCATCTGTGCGTACGCAATAATCTCTTCCTCCGTAGCATCTGAACCAAGGAGATCGATTCCAAATCGGCTACGAAGCCACTCGTCCATCTTCTGATCCTCGATCTCTTGTCGTCTCATTTCCCGATGTTCGTCCTCGATGAGGTCTCGGATTGTTTCACGCCCAGTGTAATTGGAGCGTTGTCCATCATGGAGTCCATTGCTGTCACGCGGCGAACGTCGAAGCCGACGCTTGTTGCGTTTGTATTCATCCGCGCCAGACGAACTGTAGGACCAATAGCGGATGTGGGTGCCAAGAGCTACGACGCCACGGAGAACAGTCGGATCTGGGTCGAGGCAAATGGCACCCGGCACAAAGTTGTTGGTGCCAACGCCGACAAGAGAGGCTTCAGTTTGTACCAAGCGGCGGCGTGCTCTGGGAGAGCGGGAATGCAAAGTGCGTATTGGTTGGGTAGTTGATGCAAGAACATCCCAGGCTTGTACGAGGTTATCGTCCCCTCCGTGGACCAGATACAGAGAGCTGATGGCTAAACATTGCACTTTCGGCGAATCAGTGCGAATCACACGGAGAGGCCGCACAGAGTTGACAATCTCAGCAGCCAGCGGGGGCGGTGCTCGCATATCCCACACATAGATAAGGCCAGTCCCCGTTCCAACGGCGAGGTGCCTCGCCCGTTGGCCAGGAATCTCCGAAACGGAAGAGGGCCGTTTTGCATGCGGCATTGGTGATGACAACGGGGATGATTCAGCAGTCACTGCTCCCTCCGGCGCCAGAAGAGGATCTTCGGCAATCATGAGCTGTGCATAAATGGATTGATCAATCGCAACAGCCGTCAACTGGTGCGACTTCGGCCCATCGAAGACAAAGTCCGTGATACGCCACTCCGTGCCTCCATGAGGAGTGGCAGACTCAGCCATAGGGCTAGACACGCCTGACCGGGGTAACCGAGGTGCCGGCTTCTCTTGAACAGTTACCCGCATGAACCGGCGAATGGAAGCATTCTGACCTCCATCGAGACCACAGTTTATGATCACCACGGACTCGCCAGCACCATTGGAGTCATCGCCCGCAAAATCCACCTTCAGTTGCCTTCTCATGTCCCAACCATCACAAACCTTGCGGAAATGCTTCGGCTTGAAGGAGAAGAATTGCTCGATCTCTCTGGTTTCTGCGGCAATTTGATCCTCATTCAAACCCATCGAATCGGATGATGATCGTGGACTGTAACTAGCATCAACTGACAGTCGATTGAAAGGGTCCGGATGGGCGATGCGCCGAGTTGCTTCGATCATTTCCCATTGAACAGACCGGCCTGTTTTCCATGCATCTTGCTCGATTTCCTGGGGCGAAGTATTTTTTGAAGGGACAACACGTTGTACCGGGATCTCTGTGAGGTAGAAAACCTCTCCCAAAGCATTGAGAACAGTTACCCAAATCCGACGCTGGCTATGTCGCTTCTCGGAGTAGTCTTCGTCTACCGTTATAGCAATGATCGGAACGCCAGGAGAGAGAACCCATCTCGCAGTCATCTGACCACGCTCAACACGAAAATCATGGACCGATCTCGACCCGAGCGAGTATGCAGTGAGGACGCCCGAGGACAAGCCGCAAAGGATACCAATCAAGCCACGAGTCATTTTCGGAACATTTGATGTCTTCGAAATCCAAACGGCCGTAATAGAGGTCGCGGTCATGTCAAGAGCAGGTATGCCCTTGGAAGGATGTGAACCAAGTTCCGACATGCTCAGGAATCGCCCGCGCCGCTCTTCGGCCGAGATGAAATACAACCTCCCCTGCGGACAGCCTTCTCCGTACACCATGCCATACGGTTGACTGACGTCCATTGAGTTGGGTAACCCGACGATTTCACCCGCCCCCAATCCATACGGAGAATCTCCGGGAAAGACATCGGCGAAACTCTGGAAAAGCAGGGTTCCCCATCTACTGCCCCAAGGGTTGGCCTTTGCTTGTGATGGGTCACTCGATGAGACTATTCCAGGTCCCGCTGACCCATGAACAAACTGCGGACATTTCGATGGCGGAAATACTGCGTGCAAATGGGTCACAGTGGATACCAACTGCGAAGGATAGGTCACCACTGCCGATGAACTTTGCCAGCCACTACCGCGAGATGGATGCTGCGCAGGCTTTCCACGGCTCAGCGACCGCAGCAAGCGAGTCCGAAGTATGTATTCGTTGCGCCACGTAGCATGGGCTGTCAACCGAGCAAATGCTCTCCTGTTGGATACCACATCTTCGACATCGACGTTGTGGCCGTCGAGACTGTGATGCGCCGGGAAGTACCGCGCAAACGCAATTCTCCATGCGTGAGGAGTAGTTACTAGCGAATGGAAACGGCGGGATACAGATGCAACAGCGGTGAGAGATGACGGCGTCAAATGCGACAAAATATGCGTCAAAACCTCTGCGCTCATGCGGTTAACAATGAGTAGATGTTTCATAGAACGGAGCCGTTCCCTTACCATTCGGCAAATCCTCAAGGGACGAGCGAGAACAAGGCTGCGATGCAGGCGGATCTTGGGATGGTTTGCTGCCTCGAGAATTCCTCCTCCGATCGCGAAAATCCAACGACGATTGGAATTGCACGTCCACCCAGTTGTCTACTTGTGGCAACTGCGGGTGATCCTCATCGAGGATCGAACCTGTTATACCGGGATTATCTCTGCTTTTGACATCGACCGCGGGAGAGTCTCCGGCATGCTCGCCGGAGTCGTCCACGACTGACCCATCGAAGCCAATGCCATTTCCATGCTGGGCAATTTCCGATGATTCCGCGAGGCTACCGTCTGTTGATGAGTATTGATCTGCCCGAGAAGACTCTGCTTGCATAAACGAGTTTGCGAAGGGGTTTGAGTTGCAAAATTTACGACTGAACCAGAATAGTTCTGGATCAGTCGGTCGCCTTGGAAAAAATGCGAGAGTAAGATAACAGAGAAAAGCTCTGATGAAGTATCAATCCGTCAAGGTCAAGTCAAGAAAATCCTGTCACGATGAACTGAATGGTCTTGATGACTCGAGAGGAATGACAGTTGACTCAACGGGTACTGCTGACTAACATAACTTCCTAATACAGTATGGTATACCTACAATACCTGTTATTACTAATCAATGCAAAGATCTTCAGAACTCAGGGGGTGTGCATTTAACTTGTCTGCCAGCTTGCTTGGGCCAAGCTCCAAGGTTCTTGAGCTGTCTGCCGAAATCGCTCCTCACCTGGCAGAGAACACTCCCCAAACGAGGTCAAAGAAAGGGAAATCAAAGTCATTGAGCCCTCTGAATTGCCGCAGAAGGTGCATGATTGCGGCAGCAGAAGAACGGGTGTGGAATTGCTTGCTAGGCACCCGTGCAGGCTGCAGGCCCCTGGGGAAGCTCAACCGATGAACTTTTGAATGTAGTAGTCAAAGTTCCAACATCAACATCCATCGATCAGCAGTCCCTCGACTTAGCTCAAACATGCCAGATCTCACAGGTGAGGAGAACGACCTTTTCCACATGCAACATTGCTAATGCTCACTCTTTCAAGATGGGGACACCATCCGCATCCTAGTGTCTACGGACAACCATGTGGGCTACAACGAACGAGACCCCATCCGGGGCGATGACAGTTGGAAGAGCTTCCACGAAGTCATGTGCTTGGCAAAAGAGCGTGATGTGGATATGGTTCTTCTTGCTGGGGACCTTTTCCATGAAAACAAACCCTCGCGCAAGTCCATGTATCAAGTGATGCGATCGCTGAGAATGAATTGCTTAGGGGACAAGCCCTGTGAACTGGAGTTTCTCAGTGATGCCAGCGAGAATTTCCACGGAGCTTTCAATCACGTAAACTACGAGGATCTCGACATTAATATTGCCATTCCTGTGTTCTCGATTCACGGAAATCATGATGACCCTTCGGGTGAGGGTCATCTGGCTGCCCTGGACATTTTACAGGTGTCGGGCTTGGTCAATTACTTTGGTCGAACCCCCGAGTCAGACAACATTCAAGTAAAACCCGTTCTTCTACAGAAAGGACGGACAAAGCTAGCCCTATATGGCATGAGCAATGTTCGTGACGAGCGGTTATTTCGCACATTCCGTGATGGCAAGGTCAAATTCTTCCAGCCTTCGGTCCAGAAAGAGGACTGGTTCAACCTGATGTGTGTCCACCAGAACCACCATGCACATACGGACACCGGCTATTTGCCCGAGAACTTTCTGCCGGACTTTCTGGACCTGGTCATCTGGGGCCATGAGCATGAGTGTCTCATCAATCCGAGGTTGAATCCGGAAACGAACTTTCATGTCATCCAGCCGGGGTCAACGGTGGCTACTTCACTGGTCCCGGGAGAGGCCGAACCAAAACATGTGACGATTCTCAGCATCACTGGGCGCGAGTTCAAAAGCGAGCCGATCCCGTTGAAAACGGTCAGGCCGTTCGTCATGAAAGAGGTGGTGCTTTCTGAACTTCCAGAGGCGAGGAGATGGGCACGAAAAGAGAATAACCGCACCGAGGTCACGCGTCTCTTGATCACTATGGTGGAAGACTTGATAGAACAGGCCAAGGCGGAGTGGATTGAGGCTCACCGAGGCGATGTTGAAGACGACGATGATGAGCTTGAGCCGCCTCTTCCTCTAGTGAGGCTTCGGGTGGAGGTATCTACGCCAGATGATGGGAGTTTTGACTGCGAGAACCCACAACGATTTTCCAATCGATTCGTGGGCAAAGTGGCCAACGTGAATGATGTCGTTCAATTCTATCGAAAAAAGAAGACCGCAACGAGTGCAAGCAAGCTAGAAGACGTGGCGGCGGACGCGGCCGTCTCGAACTTGTCCACGCTCGATACTGTCAAGGTTGAGAAGCTGGTCCGTGAAATGCTTACTGCACAGGCTCTCACTATCCTTCCACAAAACTCATTCGGAGATGCAGTGTCTCAGTTTGTGGACAAAGATGACAAGCATGCCCTGGAGATGTTTGTCAACGAATCCCTCGAGCATCAGGTCAAGTACCTGATGAATCTGGAACGGGATGCGGACATGGATGATGAGGAGGAAGCCCATCAGTCCTTGCGGCATGCAATGGAAAAATACCGCTCGCAGATGGAAGAAATGTTCTCGAAAGGGCAATTGCGACGCACTCGTGGCAAGAAGAGATTCAAACCCAAACCGGATGGTTGGGACACTGATCTCGACGGGGTGTGGGAGGATCAGCCGGGGGCGCTGATCCATTCCGATAACGACGATGCGGATCCAAATGCAGAAGAAGCCGCGGAAGACGGAACTGAAGTGCGAACGACCGGCAGTCGCGGTCCTGGTCGAGGTCGAGGGGGTCGTGCGGGCGCCTCAACTGCACGCAAAACTTCAACTACTCGGGGCCGATCGCGCGCGACGGTTTCCGATGATGAGGAAGGGGAAGATGCTGTCGCGCTGCCCGACGATAATGACGTCGCGGAGGTTATCGAATCGGACAATGAGTCGGAACTTTTCGTCAGTCAGCGACCTGCCCACAAGGCCAGCCGGTCACGGCAGATTACGGCGACGACGTCCGCAACTACGTCGCGAGCTCGAGGCGGCCGGAAGGCCCCTTCCCCGGCGCCCTCGTCCGTCACTGTCGGGACATCTTCTGTACGACGTAGTGGGCGATCCACGCAACAAACGCTGTTAAACTTTGCGCCATCGCAGCGAGTTTCGGCTGATGCCGGAAAGCGGAGCACTCGAGCCACCCGATCCGCGAAAGCCCTGAGCGACATTAGCGATGTCGAGGATGACGATGACGATGCGTTTGAGCCAATCTCGTCCAGTACGAGGAAGCGGCGGTGATGTGATCTAGTCAGGATGGGTTCAATGAAATGGTGCTTCTGTCGAGACGCAATCCTGTTGTACGGTGTACCTCACTCTCGGCATTATTCAAGGCATTTCCAGAGCACGTCAAAGACGTAAAGCCGGGTAGCTAGCATGTAGCATGATGAGTACGGAGTACACTCAACGCCCCCGCGCATGAGGCCTATTCGCAAATCGCGATCTACCTGACTACGTCTTGTCAAAGGGGTTTGAGCCAGACTCAGATCGGTGATTCAGCCCTAAAGTTTCCGTCCAGTCTGTGAGATTTACTGGTTATGACCGGGAATCGCCTCTGGTACGACTCGACAAGCTCCCAACTGTCCCGCATACATGTACGAGTAAGCTTTGACTGCAACGAGGGGCGAGATGATCAATGTGGATTATTCGTCCGGGCGCTCGTATCATGTATGGAGTCCAGCACCATTGGTCTGTACGAGTCGTCAAAGTTTAGAGCTCCAACAAGGCAATGATCGGGAGCCCAACTGATAAGCACTTGACTCCAAATGAAGACAGACGGTCGGGTCGTTGGGACCCTTTGTGCTGCTGCATGCATTACCTCCGGTAGTATGGACGAGTATGCAGATCGGTTTTCCTCGGAAAGGGGCGGAAAGGGACAAGTGAGGCGGAAAAGATAGCTAGGTTAGATAAGCAAATTGATTGGCGTGTTCTTGGCGGGGGCGGGGAACCTAACCTATGAGATCAGTGATCGGCCGGAAGACCGGGCACGCCAGTTGACGGGTGTTCCGGATGAGCATGCAGGGATTATTCCAGAATAGGAACAGGCATCTGGAAATTACAGACAACCTTTTTTTTTTATGAGCTCCTGGCTCGTTCAAACCCGAATTCGCCCATCGCCCGACAAAGGAGATGCCCGTGCTGAGGTGGAAGCATCGCCAGCCAGCTCGCCCTAAACTTCCGACGGCATGATTCTGTCAGAGAGCGCCGGGGTATATTTCCGGGCCATTTGTATCAATCCAACCGGGAAAAACATGATAGGCTTCCCGAGTGTATCTGGAATTCTGGATGGACTGCAGCAGGTGGCACTGCAGAATTCTCCCGGGGTAAAGGAAGGCCGAGGCAAGGGAAGCTTCTAAGAGCAGATGCGGGGAGTGGCATCTGCATTGTGATTACTAAGTCATACACTCATACAGTACAGTACATACTTGCCTACCTTAGAAGAATGGAAGAAAGAAACCCTCGCACCTTCTCCGAGTGAGAATCCAGGCACGGTCCGGCCAATCAGATCGGGCCCTGTCAAACATCGTTCCAAGTTCCCCCATGTCCGGATCCAGCAGGAACTACACAGCCTAGGAAGGCGGGCAGAAGTTAGACTGGGAACCCCGCAGAGTCTCCCAGACCCAGAGGGAAGGTGCGACGGAGGACGGCCCGCAAGCATAAAAAGGAGCACCAGGCCCTCCCTGCTCGCCTCCAGCCCGGTTTTCCCTCTTCCTCTTCTTGTCCCCCGTTTTCAAACGAACCCGCAATCATGGCTCTCGTGCAGGAGATCACCACGCCTACCGTTAAATACGAGCAGCCTCTGGGCTTGTAGGGTCCCTGTCCCCCATTCACATCAATGCCAACCGTCCGAGCTGACAGCGCCCCTCCAGGTTCATCAACAACGAGTTCGTCAAGGGGGTCGACGGCAAGACCTTCGAGACCATCAACCCCGTGGACGAGAAGCCCATCGTGGCCGTCCATGAGGCTACCGAGAAGGATGTCGACATCGCCGTGAAGGCGGCCCGTACCGCCCTCGAGGGCGTTTGGAAGGAGACGACTCCGTCGAACCGAGGCCGCCTCTTGACCAAGCTGGCCGACCTGTTCGAGCGGGACATTGACATTCTGGCTGCCATCGAGTCCCTCGACAACGGCAAGCCCCTGTCCCAGGCGAAAGGTGACGTGATCAACTCCGCCGGTTGCCTGCGCTACTACGGCGGCTGGGCCGACAAGCTCGTGGGTCAGACCATCGACACCGAGCCCGGCTGGCTGACCTACACGCGTCATGAACCCGTCGGCGTCTGCGGTCAAATCATTCCCTGGAACTTCCCGCTGCTCATGTGGGCCTGGAAGATTGGTCCTGCCATTGCCGCCGGCAACACGGTCGTACTGAAGACCGCCGAACAGACACCGCTGTCGGGCCTGTATGCCGCCAAGCTGGTCAAAGAGGCCGGCTTTCCGCCCGGTGTGATCAACATCCTCTCCGGTTTCGGTAAGGTTGCCGGTGCTGCCATCTCCCATCACATGGACATCGACAAGGTCGCCTTTACCGGGTCGACGCTGGTGGGCCGGACCATCCTGCAGGCGGCGGCCAAGAGCAACCTGAAGAAGGTCACTTTGGAGCTGGGTGGCAAGTCGCCCAACATTGTCTTCCCCGATGCCAACATTGACAATGCCATCTCCTGGGTCAACTTCGGTATCTACTTCAACCATGGGCAGTGCTGCTGCGCCGGCTCGCGCATTCTGGTCCACGAGTCGATCTACGACAAGTTCCTGGAGCGCTTCAAGGAGCGCACGCTGGCCAACAAGGTCGGCAACCCCTTCGAGCCCGACACCTTCCAGGGCCCGCAGGTGTCGCAGGTGCAGTTCGACCGGATCATGGGCTACATTGAGGACGGGAAGAAGTCCGGCGCCAAGGTGGTGACTGGCGGTGCCCGCCATGGCGACAAGGGCTACTTCATCCAGCCGACCATCTTCACCGATGTCAACGAGAACATGAAGATCGTCCAGGAGGAGATCTTCGGGCCCGTTTGCACGGTCCAGAAGTTCAAGGATGAGGAGGAGGCCATCCGCATTGCGAACAAGACCGTTTACGGTCTGGCCGCTGCGGTGCACACGGAGAACATCAACACTGCCATTCGCGTGTCGAATGCCCTGCGGGCGGGGTAAGTAGCCATGCGCCGTCTATTGAGATTGTGCTTTGCTGACATGGTTGCAGTACCGTTTGGGTCAACAACTACAACATGATCCACTACCAGTCGCCCTTCGGTGGCTACAAGGAGTCTGGCATTGGCCGTGAACTGGGCTCGTATGCGCTGGAGAACTACACCGAGGTCAAGACGGTTCGCATCTACCTGGGCGAAGCGTTGTTTGGCTGAATGATGTCTGTATTTATGACTTGTGTGTAGGAAAAGCATGACAATTCAATCATGTCTTCATGTTGATGAATTGGAGCATTAACTGGAGCCACATTGTACATTGCGTAGTGACGTACGAACGGAGTTGTGAAGTAAGGCGGGGATTTGGTTCGGGATAAATTGATCCGTCGGGATATTAAACAGCCGAAACAACATGAATTTATGTTTCCAGTACGGATTATTAGTTACTCCAGGTGTACATGCAAAGGGAATAATTCGGCGTTATTACGTTTATCCTCTACGTTTATGCAAGTACCTTATGTACATAGTCCATGCAAGCCAAGTCCCATTACGCCTAATGTAATCGAATGCTAAAAGATCAAGCTACAAGCTCCGCCAATTTTCCCAAAGCTCGCGCGTAGATGGCCGAAAGATGAGCAATCTCGGAGAAAATCCCGCGCCGTTCATCAACGCGCAACTTTGCGGGGCACACCTCCACCCAGCTCTGCATCCCACTGAGCAACCGCACGACAGCCGAGAACGGCACGCCCATCTCGACGGCACAGACACAGATCATCCGGATCCAGAAGCCATCGAACGATGCGGCGCTCGGCGGGAAGACGGCGTCACAAACGGTGCGCAGTTCGTGGACATCCTGCGAGGGGCCAGGCGATCGTCGTCGACGTGGTAGTGGTTGTTCTCCACGCATGTCCAGCTCCCAGCGCAGGAGATACACGGCCGAGTCGTAGAGCCGCCCAGGATCAAGTCGCTGGGCTTGCGCAGCGAACTCGAGCACGGCGGCGAGCACCTCGACGTCCTCTATGCAGCAGAGTTCCAGGACGCACCAGGGCCGTTGCAACGTCGCGAGTAAGGTCTGGATGACATCGCCCTGGCCGACGATGCAGTGGGAAGGGCTGCGCGCGGCGTTGAGTAGAAACCATGGTCGGCGAGAGAGGGTCGAGCCGTCTGTACACTGTGCAAATTGGCTTCCTCCTCCTCCTTCTCGGGGGAGGGAAATCAGGTTTGCGCCTCCGCTGTTGTCGCTGGTGGTGATAGTAGGAGTAGTAGTAGTAGTAATCTCCTGCCAGGCAGTGTATACGGGGAGCACTGCAGTGACTGCCCGTGCTGTATCGTGTAATCGATGACCATTATCTTCGTCTCTTGTCTGCAATGATGAGGGCTTCGCGGCGGTGGAATAAATGGCAAACATGCCGTTGGCGAGGGATACCCCGCCGCCATGATCGCTGCGGGAGCAGGCGGTTAGCAGCGACTCGGACTCATTTCCACCTTTTCGTTTTTTAAAATTTTCATTCCTGATATTAATCCTCTATCGTAACCGCAAGAAGGTGGGGAGGGGATGGGAATTGATCTTACTTGGTCCATGTCCATGGCAATCACGACGTCCAAGCTGTTGCTGTTGTTCCTCAGCCCGGATCTTGCCGTCGGTCGAACTGTTAGACTCCAGGGACATTCGAGATTTCGACTGGTGTCAGAGGAAGCGTGTACGCAACGCTTCCTGCGTCGATTCTATTCGGGAGGGCATTCTGGCAGAGAGCTGATGGTTCTTCCCTCATGTTGTTGCCGATGAAGCCCGTGGTCAAGGTCAGGCTGATTTGGTGGCAGAATGCGGGTCACATGACGAGCTTTCGGTATTAAAAGCGCAGCAGTTCATACTAGTAGTTTCATTGCTGAGATGAAAACCAGCTATGTTACCGATACACCGTTCAGCCCTCCAACAAAGCGACACCCCCGCCACCCTGGCGTACGCCAGGAGAAAGGCCAACGAACAATTTAAACACGCCTTCCGAGAATACTGGTCCAGCCAGATGCCAAGGAGCTACAGAGAGCTGGAAATGCCACTGGAGAAAGGCCCTACCGAGTGGAAACTCCCACGATACACACTCGGCAAACTCTACGCCTGCCGCACGGAACACGGCGACTTCGAAGACTACCACATCCGCTTCGGACACGAGGACGCCGAGTGCCTCTGCAAGTGTGGCAGATCAAAGTCCCCGACACACTTCTACTTCTGCAGAAGGGCCAGAGGGACACCAGCAGTGAAGCCGCAGTGCAACCTAAGAGACATGCTCGCAACGGCGGGCGGCGCCCAGGAATTTCACAGGTGGATCACAGCCACCCAGTTCTACAACGAGATCTGCCCAATGGGCAGAAGAAAAGAACAACGAGATACCATCATGATGTAGGGCTCTGTCGGACCCTCGACATCCCAACGATGCCATGTACATAAAATGTACCGTAGAAGCGGCCGCTACACTCGGCCCGCCCTATAGCCAAGCCTGGCTCTGATCACGTGCCTCCCTGGGCGCGGATCCACAGGGCGTTAAACAAATACAAAAAAAAAAAAAAAAAAAAAAAGTTTAAAACAATGCTTGTAGTAATACTCGAATAATCAGTTGCCAGAGTATTTCCAGTGTCTAATCATAACTGCTCATACAAAACGTCTGACACGTCACGTCACGTCATGTCATGGCCGATATCCTATCATACATCTAGCGATGACAGAAAATCGAATCGAAACGAACCCCCCCAAATCCAAACGCCAATGCACCATGCAAACTAGGCAGACATCACAAAACATCAAGTCGTCATCACAGGAAATACTCGCTTCGTCCCGGTCGCGACACTGGCTCGTGGCGCAGGTCGTCCGACACCGCGCTGAATAGTTTGAATGTCGGCTTGAGATCCTCGCGGATCTCGCAAACGGACGCCAGGTTTCCGCAGCGATAGCAGTAGTTTGGCGCGCTCCAGACGGTTACCACGTTCTGCTTCGCAAAGTGGTATTTGTACCCTTCGTTCACCAACTGGTGGGCCCGCGCGATGAGCGTCAGGTCATTGACATGGCAGAACTCGTCCGCCACTTTGTCTCCAAAAAGCCAGCCTTGGACAGTCAGCAACGAACTGACATGGGATTGAGATCCAAACATACCAGCTCCACGTGGGCTCACACCCCACGTCTCGATATCTTCCGGATCCGACCAAACCAGGTCGCAAAAAGCACCAACGTGCGGGATTTCCTGCGCCCGCGCAACGACGCGCACTTGGTCTAGAGTCCGAATCTCAGGGCTCAACCCCCCGTGCACGCAGAGAATGGTCCCGTCGATGATGGCACCCAGGGTCATAAAGTCAAAGACTTGACAGCATGCTTTCCACACGGATGCGTTGCCGTATTTTTGCAGGCACTCCTCGTAGAAACCGTAGATCTGCGTTATTTGCCGAGACTCGTGGTTCCCGCGAACCAGAGTGATCCGATCCGGGTATCTAGATTATTGCGATCAGCTTGGGGGCTTAATTGAGGAAATCAAGGCAGACGGACTTCGCCTTCAAACACAGCAACAGCGTCAATGTCTCCAGACTAAAATATCCCCGGTCGACATAATCCCCCAGGAATACGAAGTTGCCGGTCGGACCAGTGCTCACAGACACCCCACTGCCGGACCGTGATCGTCCACTCGCGCTGTCCTCCTCGTCGTCCCCTCGAGGTTCGTCTGATGACCTGATCCTCTTCCGCAACTTTGGATCCGTAATCGTCGACGGAGGCTCAATATCATCGGACGTGATGACGGAGGTGGCCGTAACGGGGGGTTCAACATTGGGCTCGTTGGGCATCCCCCCAGCGACGCGGAACAATTCGAGAAGGTCGTAAAACTGTCCGTGGATATCGCCGCATATTGTCACCGGCGTGGAGACGGGCTGGATATTTGATTCTAGAATCCATGATGAGCGAGCGCGAAAACCTTTTTGCGGCGCACTTCCAACCAAGGGCGTTCCTCACCTTCCATCATGTATTCCTTGACGATTTCGCATAGCTGTTTCATGTGATGCTCCGACAGGTACTTGCAGTCCTTCGCTGCCTCCAGCCATTCATCCACTCCGGCATTGCGTTTGAGTTTGGCTGGGCCCGGTTGGGGCACCTTTCGCTCCATGATAAGGGGTGTGATGCAACTCTAGGGGTGACTCTCGAGCAATGCTGCGACAAGACAGGAAGACCAAATGCAGGTTCTTTCGCAGAGAAATAAAAAAATTCGTGCCGGAGACGACAGATTGAACGGCTGGAGGAGGTTTCGGAGTGATTTGAGGCGATGCGCAGAGGCACCCTGGGACTGACAGCCGCCGGAACTGGTCTTGGGTGACCCGCGGTGGCCGCGGATAAAACCGAGCAATTCTGACCGCCTTCGATCAGTCAGAAATACTCTTTACTGGTAACGCAGAGAAAGAGAGGGAGAGAGAGTGTCATGCCTTGTCCGCGTCGTTATTCACATTTCTCTACGTAGACATGTCCCGACGCATGCTCTCCTTCAGTCATAGGTCTACATCCCCGCCTTTTTGAAGCGCCCCATCACACATCGTCTGGACAGCCATCCCACCATCCCGCTATGGCTCAAGCTCAAACCCCCGCGAAACCCGCCGCCGGCGTGATTCCGATTCCCGCCTCGGCGACACAGAAATCGTCTACGACACAGGCTAAGGGCGGATCAAAGCCGCCGGCCCCGCGCCTGAAGCTGGTGGTGAGAAGACTCCCGCCAGGGTTGACACAGCGCGAGTTCGAAACGCGTTTGGGGGAAGATTGGCTGCCGGGTCGAGGGAGAGTTGATTGGTATCAGTACAAGCCAGGAAAAGTTTCAAAAGGGTATATATGCCGTTTTCTAATACACATTTCGCAACATGGGAAGTTAACGTCCAAGCAGTCCTGCGAAGCCCGCTCGACCGTCTCGAGCTTACCTCCACGTGGTTTCGGGAGACTTGATCTCCTCCCTCGCCGAGAAAGTCAAAGCCACGACATTTCGCGATGCGCTGAACTCGTGGAATGATCCCGTCCTCCTCGGCCCTCCGACCGTTGAGTTCGCTCCCTACGCTAAGGTTCCCAGCAACCGATCTCGCAAAGATGGGCGGCAAGGCACAATCGACCAAGACCAGGAATTCATTGCGTTCCTCGAAAGTCTAACTCAACCCGTCCCGAAGCCAGCGCCCATAGAAGACTTGGAGGAGCAGCCTCAGGAAGAAGTGACAATCACACCCCTGGTGCAATACCTCAAGGATAAGAAGGCCAACAAGGTCAAGGAGACCCCATCGCGGCCATCCAAGCACGCCAAGGGCGACAAGGGCGCAAAGGCCGAGACAAAAGAGGATAAAAGCCAGGCAAAGAAACTCCTCAAACGGGCAGACAAGGATAAGGACCGTCCAGCAGAGAAGAAGGCCAGCAAGGCGAAAAAAGCTACAAAGGAAGCCGTCAAGATTGCAACCAAGCAGGCTGCAGGCAAACAGGCAAAGGCAGCTGCAAAGGAAGCCGGCAGCCAACCACCAGACACACAAGCGGAGGGCCAACGAGATCGAGGCAAGGCGCCACCCCAGGATTCTGGCGGCCGCCGTCGTGGTGGAAAATCAGCGACCACTGCCGATTCTGCTGCCAAGGACGAGCAATCACTCGAAGAAGTTTCTTCTA
Organism: Thermomyces dupontii; assembly: GCF_041956625.1. Lineage (NCBI taxonomy): Eukaryota > Fungi > Ascomycota > Eurotiomycetes > Eurotiales > Trichocomaceae > Thermomyces > Thermomyces dupontii. The sequence continues at coordinate 655,451 of NW_027192316.1, read as the reverse complement.
CTGGGAGTCCCGCGCCTTCAAAGCAGGCCAGTACGGGGAAAGGACATCAAGAATCGCAGAAGCATAAGTCTACCGCAGCACAAATAGAGAGCGCCATCACCGACATCCCTCCCGCGCCAGCAGCAAAGCCACCCAAGCAATCGCAAGCCAAAGCCGGTCCAGTCAACCCCAGCGCTACGCAGGCGTTCCTCAAACATGCAAACCCATCGCAGGGCGTCACGGAAGCACTTATCCAGTCTACGTTCAGCGCATTCGGCGATGTGGTGAACGTCGAGATTGACCGAAGAAAGGGGTTTGGGTACGTGGACTTTGCCACGCCTGAGGGTCTGCAAAGAGCCATCGCCGCCAGCCCTGTGACGGTCGCGCAGAGCCAGGTTGTGGTTCTTGAGCGAAGAAATCCGCCGTCCTCGCAGGGCAAAGGGAAGGCCACCGCAGATTCCTCTCAACAAGGGTCGTCGTCTCCGACTCCATCATCTGGCCGGTCGGGCAAGTCTGGAGGACGGTCTCGTGGTCGAGGCAGAGGACGCGGGCCCAAGGGAGACGACAAAGGTGACAGAGGCAAGCAGTAGTCAGTTTCACAGGCACAATGACCATGTTAATGATGACCATGTAATCTTCGCGGCACTACCTATTAAGTAGACTCCAAAATCACATCTGCTACGAGAGAAAAGAAAATCTCCAGAACGAATCAATGTTCAGCTAGACTACAAAGCTACCTACACAAAGTGTTAAAAAAAAGGCCTTTCAGACCTCCTCGACACCCACCAAGTCCAGCCGACCGAAGCCTGACACCGGAGCAAGGTAAAGATCATCACCACTCCCTAGACCATCTACGCAGGACCCCAGAGAAGGGACACCACGAGAAGTCTGCGCGGGAGTACGATCAAGTCCTTCCGGACCGATCCTGCCATTCACTTTAGGGCATCGAGGACATCACCGGTCATCAGCAAGGGTGAGCTTTGTGGCTGAATTTCGGAATTCAGTGATGGGACGTCTCCTAATGAAGTGATTCTTAGAAGTATCGTCGCCTGAGTTGAGAAAGAAAGGGGCCTGGGGGAAGGGCGGTATTTATGCCTCTGGGTGGAGCCAGGGACGGCCGCTAGCGAGAGGAAAAATTTTTCACGGCGTTTGTCTTGTTTGCTTTGTTTGTTCTGTTTGGGCGAAGCTGGACTGCTGGAGCCAGTGCTGGAAGAGACTTTCGACCAATGGGAGTGTCGGATCAGGATCCTCTGGGCTCTTCCGGCCCGGTGCTCCGGCCTGATCTGCCAATCAGCAGCGGGAATCAAGAGGTCGGTCAGAATTTTCACTGCAGAGTTTGATGTGGCTTGCGCTGGAGGATTCCAGCCTCCAAGAAGAAATCAACATGTCATTTCTCCATCGCAGTTTTCTCGTCGGGCCTTAGTTACATATCTCGGCTTACAGAAAGAAATACAGACACAGTCAATCTTCAACCTGCGTTATCGAGTACTGTATGTACAGTGAACTGAACAACAGTAGGGTACTCCGTACGAATCCATTTGCCTTGAATCACCGAAAGCGAGATGCACGAGTTATTGAATGATGGAAGCCCAAGGTTGGATGCTGGATTCGCACTCCGCTGTCATGCAGCTTTATGCCATGCAGCTAGAGTTAAATTAGCGTGATTGGCGATCTGCTTTCCAACTGTCAAGTGTCAACGTGACAACGTCACGTTTCGAATCGGATAAACACTCACCTTCGTAGAAACAGAAGTTTGGCAGCTGAATTCGACATACTTGAACCGACCAACCTCAATATCGGGTAACAGGACTATGACTACGAGAGCAGACGCAATTCGTCAGCCATGTTTTAGTCGAGATGTCTCTCGCGACCCTGGCCGCCCTACTCCTCAACGCGGTTGCAGTGCAAGCCAAGCTTCCCCTGGCTCCAAGTGACCTCAAAGCACGACTCCAGGAGGACAATGACATTACCTTCGATCCGCTGGGCGTGGCCGCGGTCCTGCACAATCCCCGCGCGCAGGCCAGCGCTGCCAGGCTCTACACCCAGCATGACCGCGATTTGTTCATCTGGCCGCACACGATGATGATCGGGGCCACACTGGTGCCGCTGCAGGTGTTGGTCGAGCATATGACGGCAACATTCTCATCCATCCACCCTGCCATCACTCTGTGTACCAAGGGCACGGTCAACCTCAATGTGGTGTCGAACATGGTGTTCAAGGAATTGCCTCTGGATTTTAGCAACTCGTGGCTCGAAGATATCATTGCGTTCAAGTCATCTAGCAACCCGAACAACGACTTCATGCTGGTCCATATCCCGCATGGCACACCGCAGATGGGGCCGGTTTCCTGGAAGGTGTCTATCGGCCGAATCTCCTTGCACTTGATTTCGGTCATCACGGGTGCCATGCTGGCAGCTTGCATTGTGCTTAGCATTCTGACCAGCGACATCTGGTCCGTAACTCTTTTCTTCTTCTACGGCACGCATTGGTTGGCCGGCGTGACCATTTCCATGACAACCATTGTCGCCGTGCATCAACCCGAGAGGCCTATTCCGGTTGATAGTACGACTCGCTATGCCATTTATCAACGACCCGCAGGCGGGACTGTAGTATTCAAGGGCCGTCAAGATGACATGGAGAAATGGGGCCGGAGGACGTGGGAGTTTGTCCCAACTTTTACCAACAAGTGTCTCCATTGGCTATGGATCACGACCGGAACCCTCGCTGCGCTGGGATCCGTGGCCTGCATGGTCAACATGCGCGGGTACATGCAGCTCGCATTTCTGGGCATCTTGGTCTATTCATCGCTGGCCGAAATCGTCGCCACTCGCATCGCCCGGATGATACGGGAAGAGACGCATTTGCCCGCCCGGAGCTTCCCCGTTCTAGACAATAACACCCGGACGCGAGGCATCATTCGGGCCACCATCGAAGCGCACCGGACGATCCGGTTAACGAACCTCGACTGGGTAGCGCTGAACCGACTCCCAGATTTTCAAATCTTCAAAGACATGCAGGAGATGCTCAAACGCATCAACGAGTTTCAGGAGGACGTCGAAGTTGGCAATGAGCCGCACCCGCGGTCTGAGGTCCTGCAGCATCCGAGGGTGAAAGATGCGATGTCGGATTTCCTCGCCGCTCATGCACATAATTTTCCTGGGAAGCTGGCAGAGCGGATCGTGGATGAGACCCGAGAGGCGCTTCTCGTTTGGAGCCGTTTTCTCGACAGTATTGCCTTGGAGGACAGTGCTGACATGAAGGCGAACTCCGTTTGATGTCTGACATGATGTGATGAACTTTGGGCGGCATAGGTTTTGGCGTTGGCTGGGTTGTCTTTCAGCATGATAGTTTGGATGGTTCTAAATTGGTTTTTGGTGGCTGTTGTCTTTGAGACGGTCCAACGTGCATGATTCCATATCGTTCTTTGGAGGGAGTATGAATTCAAACGCATTTGCATGGCTGTTCTCTATCTGGAGACGACAGACTAAATTTCAAACGCCAAAAACTAAGCAGTAAGGCATTTGCAACTGGCTCCCTGTTGCTAAGCAAACTACCGATTTAAGTCACATCTTGCTGCTCTCCAGCGACTTGCTCATGGCTGTCCACAATCCCGACTGTTGGCGGCATATTCTCTCTGCAAACATTCTACATCGGCATGGAATCCCCATAAATTTCTCGTTCACCATGTTTATGATCTCGCACATCTCGAACCTAACAACGAAATGTCGAATCAATCAACTGCTACATGTTTCGAATGCTATTCACTAGAATAGCCCTTAGTTCATCCGATTTCACTTGACGACGAGTTCAGTCACACCGTTCGGCATACCTAGCACCAGAAAAAGCAGTGTACTTAATCCGCATTGATCCTGCCAGCATTATCATCAACCTCCGAACTCGGACAACGGCCATTCCATACCGGCACCTATATTTACAGTCTTGGGTCGAGCTGCGAACGCGGTTGCCAACCAAGCATTACGCCAATCGGTAACCAATAAGTAGTTACCAACGGACAACGGCTACGACACTTGTCAGCTCTATCAGTCCTGTTCGACGGCCTCGTTCATCTGCGTCGCCTTCTAACTGAGGAAAACGGCATGCTGTATGCAACCATTGCCTTTGGTCCTTCCCGCCAAAAATAATCAGACTGTCCGGACACGCAATCAATGTGGACGACGCTGGCAATTTCTCTTACAAGCCCACTACGAAGACCGTTAGGATTGAGACTTCGCTGCGACGCGTATGTCTGCGCGTGGCGGGCGTCTCCTAACCTTTCGCAACCATATCTCTTACGACAAATAAGCGTCGCACAGATCTCCAATACTATTTTTACGACCTCGACTCGAACTCTGGAGTGGATGTGAACCTCAATAAGAGGGTTCATTCGCGGAGCCCCGGCCCGTGCTCCAGAGCTGTTCAGCATTCAACCGTTCACCACATGGGACTCCACACGGCCAACAATATCAAGATCGTTCATCGATACCCGCTCTCGGCCAGCTTGCCATTCAATCCCTACGGCTGGTGTTGCCAATTGTCGACAGATCAGCAAACTGGTTGAACACTGATCGAGTGCTTCGCAGCGCGGAACTGGGTCAAAGTGCAGCCTCGGGGTAACGGAGGATGTAATACTGTGTCCCAGGCTTTTATCCATGCAACCGTACAGTGTACCGTTCTGCGCTATGTACTTGGATTCTATGACTGGGAATAGCTGGCATATACATCAAATTATATGGTCAGTTTGGTACACTGATTTGTTGGGCGAGTACCACTCTGTCAGTCTGGACTTTTCATAAGCAAAGAATCTGTTGATGCATTGATTTAACTGCGTCTTTTGATAGAAGCGTGTTGGCCTATTGCACTTGTCTTGTGTGTGCTGCCTGGAGCTTTGTACTGGCAACTCTTGTACATAAATAGGCCACCCCTGTGTGATGCAACTACCTGGGTAGGTACCGAGGTAGTTAGGCAGTCTCGAACAAAAGACAGCCGTCGGTTTAGTCAGGTCCTTTGGTCCATTCCCCCAGTACTTCTGCATGCGCCATAACCTGCCAGATTTGCAAGAGAATCGACTCGCTATGCACAATGGCCGTCGGCGTAAAACAAAACAAACCCATGCCGATTAGTACACTGCCTGCAATGAATCATCCAAATCATCTTCCACCGGCAAGGCGCCCTCAGCCTGCAACCTCGCAGCTACCGCATCCACCTGTGCCCATACGCGCAACAGATTACCTCCCACGACCCGAGCAACGTCCTCGTCCGAGATTCCCCGCCGCAAGAGTTCCGCAACAAGGTCCGGATACTTGGACACATCATTTAGCCCCTCCGGCGTTGACGGAATCCCATCAAAGTCACTCCCAAACCCAACATGCTCGTAACCGATCAACTCTCCGACATGCACGATATGATCCACGACTTGCGACAGCGTCGCGTTCGGCGGATAGAAATCCGGCAGTCCATTCTCATTATCCCCAGCCGTGCAGCTGATGAAGCTTGGGGAGAAATTCACCATCACGAGGGAGCCGGTTCGCTTGACCAACTGCAGGATATCATCCGGCGGGTTGCGCGGATGCGGACAAACCGCGTACGAGGAGCTGTGGCTGAAGATGACGGGTGCTTGACTGCCTGGCCAGCCGTCTTTGCCGGCGCCGAGGACGTCGCGCATGGTGTCCTGGCTGACGTGGGAGAGGTCGACCAGCATGCCGAGGCGGTTCATCTCGTAGACCACTTTCTTGCCCTTTTCGCTTACTCCGTGCCACAGTGGCTCGGCCTTTTGGACTCCGTGGAGGGTTTGGACCAGCGCAGCGTCGGCGAAGCTATTGTGGCAGTTGTGTGTTAGGGTCGCGTACCGCACACCCAGTTGATGGAACGCGCGCAGATGGGCAAACGAATTGCCGATCGAGTGCAGGCCTTCGATGCCGTACGGCGAGATGATCTTGCCTTGACGGAAATACTCCATTGCAGTCGAACTGTTGCCGGGTTCGGAAAACACGTCGGGGAATTGTTGCTGGAGTCGAGAGACCAAGTCCACTTGCTCGTAGGTTTGACGGACGCCTGCTCCATCAGCATCACTCGTAAATTGGACGTTGCAGTTTCAAACATACTCGCGGCGTAGGTTTCATCTGAAAAGTCGGACCAGTTGGCAGGACATGGGACATACACGCTCCAAAATGTGCCGCCAATCTTGCCTTTCCTCAACCGTGGCAGGTCAACATGTCCAAACAGTCCGCCGTGGGTGAACTTTTCAACAAAGTCCGAGTTGTAGATGTGGTTCTCATACATGGCGCGAATGAGAATGGGGAGGTCATTGTGGCCATCTGCCATCATTAGCGCCCGACACACAATCAGACGTGGCTAGTGACAAACCAAAAAGTGGCGTCGTGCTTAGAATATTGTCTACCCGTTGCTCGATGGTTGCATTATGCATGGGAGATCCATTCCGCGTTATCAGGAACCAAAGCGCAAATGCGGTCGAGGACAGAACGATGGCATGAACAACTCCGCTCATTAGACGCCGCCACTTGGCATACTGGTGAGTATCCTGACGGGCGTCTATGCCATGATCCCGGACATCCTCCAGAAGCGCCTGCTTCTCCTCTGGGACAACCATGGTGATGGAATCAGTATGGATCGATCATTCCTAACACGGATTAGCTGTTGGTTCGAGCAAAATAGTAATAACAAAAAACAGTTCGTTCCCACAGTTCCCACCTTAATGACTGACCTGAGTTTTTACTACGAGCTCCCAAAAGAGTGCTGCGTAGCATGAATTCACTGCTCATGCCAGAGGTGTAATGTTGCAGGCTGATTGTCGATAAGATAAGGCGTGTGGGGAAAAAATGGCAAATCAGAATTCCAGAAGAGTCAGCCCTAACCCTATTAGGAATGGTCAACGCTAATCAACATCCCACTTCAACGAGCGAAAAAAAGATCGAGATCATCGGCCATGCAACACCATGAGAGGTGAGACCGGAGCAGGAGCAGGTATGCGGCTCCATTTAGAGAAAAAAGGCGTCGCTAACTTTACAGACCTTCTCGCGACCTGGCATGCCCTCCGCATACCGGTCTTGGTGCTGCTTCCTCTGGTTTTTGTAGCTGTCCGTTTTTCCCGCCGCTCGCGATCAAAGATTCCGTCAACTCCCCCGTTTAGTCCTGTAGGAAAAGTCGCAGAGGAAAATGTTCGTCAGGCAGATATCGTGAAACCACCGGAACCTACGAATCCTTCGACAACTGCCGCCAAACGGAAAGCAAATGACGGCCCGAAGCGCGTCGTTGGAAACCGCAAGTTAAAGAACGCGAAACAAAACGTGTCTTCCGATGCCGGTCCTTTGCTCATCAAGCCGGCAATTTTCTACGCCTCTTTGACCGCATCAACCGAAGCCCGTGCGAAATGGCTCTTCGAGGAACTGCAGACGGCCGCCGAGAATCAATCCAAAGAACGCCCGCGCGATCACGGTCTGTTACCTCCTGAGATCCACGATCTATCTGAAATCGAATTCGACGACTACTTTGTTTCCCCGCCTAAGCCTGCCGCTGACCGGACTCGCTACGTGTACTGCCTGCTTATTCCGACGTACAATATCGACACCATTGTCGACACATTTCTCCGCCACCTCGATGAGATTCACCATGACTTTCGCATCAATACGGCCCCGTTGTCGGGACTTGCGGGATATTCAGTGTTTGGCTTTGGGGACCGAGAAGGGTGGCCGACGGAAGAAGAAGGATTCTGCTCGCAGGCAAAGGAGCTGGACCGCTGGATGGCCAAGCTCACTGACAAAAAACGAGCATACCCGCTGGGCATGGGAGATGTCAAGAGCGACGCGCAAGCCGCACTGCAAGAGTGGACAAGAGGGCTGGTGGAGGTTATGACCGAGATCGGCCGGAACGGTGGTCTGGGCGAGGGGGTCCCGGGTAGCGGAGACCCATTGGAGAGCGATGAGGAAGATGAGGCTGGAGAGGATCGTCGATCGCAAGAAGTTGTCGACCTCGAAGACATTCGGCCTGCGAAATCAAACGCGCCTCTGCCAGTTGACTTTACAACATCTGAAAGACCCGCACAGACGGTCAAAGAGATGGTTCCAAAGACGTCGCCTACCTACGCCGCCCTCACCAAGCAGGGATACACGATTGTTGGATCCCACTCAGGCGTAAAGATTTGCCGATGGACGAAATCCGCTCTTCGCGGACGTGGATCCTGCTACAAATACTCATTCTACGGCATCAAGTCGCATCTCTGCATGGAAACCACGCCGTCTCTGTCCTGCAGCAACAAATGCGTGTTTTGTTGGCGGCATGGTACGAATCCCGTCGGGACGACGTGGCGATGGAAAGTCGATCCACCGGAGATGATCTTTGAAGGTGTCAAGGAAGGGCACTACAAGAAAATCAAGATGCTGCGCGGGGTGCCTGGGGTGCGAGCAGAGCGGTTCGCCGAGGCGATGCGGATCCGACACTGCGCGCTGAGCCTTGTCGGAGAGCCCATCTTTTACCCCCACATCAATGAATTCGTCGGGCTGCTGCACCGCGAGCAAATCTCGAGCTTTTTGGTCTGCAACGCGCAACACCCCGACCAGCTGGCAGCCCTCCGCCGCGTCACACAGCTGTACGTGTCGATCGACGCCAGCAACCGAGAAAGCCTACGACGGATCGACCGACCTTTGCACCGGGACTATTGGGAACGCTTCCAGCGCTGCCTCGAGATCCTGCGCGAGAAGCGGCACATGCAGCGTACGGTGTTCCGCCTGACGCTGGTCAAGGGCTTCAACATGGAGGAAGAGATTCAAGGCTACGCAGATCTGGTCGAAAAGGGCCTACCCTGCTTCGTGGAGGTCAAGGGTGTGACATATTGCGGAACAAGCACGAGCGCCGGGGCGGGGCTCAGCATGCAGAACGTACCGTTTTACGAAGAAGTCACCGCCTTTGTGGTCGGCTTGCATCAAGAGCTGCAGCGGCGGGGCCTCGGGTACGGCATCGCGGCGGAGCACGCGCACAGCTGCTGCGTGCTGCTGGCGTCGGAGCGGTTCCGCGTGGAGGGGAAGTGGCACACGCGGATTGACTACGATCGATTTTTTGGGCTGCTGGAGCGGGAGGAGAAAGAAGGGGTTCCATTCCGGCCGGAGGATTACATGAAGGAGACGGAAGAATGGGCACTTTGGGGAAACGGAGGTTTTGATCCGAACGATGAGAGGGTGGATAGGAAAGGGCGGAAGTTGCAGAACGGGTCTCGTGTATCCGCTAGGACTTGATCAAAGATCATCAAGTGTTCAAAATTACGTTGTCCCTTTCTTCAAACGCTGGGGAAGAAACCCGATGAATTTCCAAATATGGCAAGTTTTGACATTTCTTAGGGTTTGGTCCGGATATCATGACCGGACTTGTGATGATCACGGACCACACCTCCAAGGGTGATCTAATCATTATGCACTGGCTGTTGACAACATATATATATATATATATAATCATCATCCAGATAAATCTCTCCGTATCGAATGCCAACCTGATCAATCCTCCGGAGATCTAGACAATTCAAGTTTATGTTTCGATTTTTCCAACGCCAACCTTCATCATCATCATCATCACCATCACCTAACATGCCGACTCAAGAAGCGCAGGCCTTGATCCACGAGATCTCGGCGATGAACATTGACGAGTGTATCAAGACGTCGGGGTTCACGAATGAGGTGGAGGAGGTAAAATAATCCATCCATCCATCCCTTACCCCTATCCAACCGATGATGCTAATGGATAAGTTGATAGTCCATCCGCGGCCACATCCACCAAGAGCTCGTCTCGTGGATGGTCTTCCGAAAGCTCTCCATGAGTGCCACGCGGGCGAACGTGTGTCTACTTGGATTTGCCCAGTACTAGAACTCCCTCCCCCTCCCCTCCCCTTTCTCTCTCTCCCCCAACTTGGAAATTTACTTTTACCTAGAGACGAACCATGCTGATAATACATCTCCCCATCACAGACTGTATGAGCGCTGCGCCTTTGAATGCCTCATGGATGCCCACTGGCTCGAAAAATATCTCGTCCAGCGCGGCGGGCGCAGCAAGCCGACCCCCATCGAAGTACCTCCCTGCGACATTTGCGACACGCCCGTCGAACCCATCAACCCCGTGCGCGAAGCCCTCAACACGGAGAAGCGCCTGCTGGAAGACCTGCAGCGGCTGATGGGCTTAGCGGAGAAAACGGGGAATTTCGCGCTGGCGGCGACGCTGGACCGGCGGTTCCTGTGCAAGATGACGCGGCACGTCAAGGATTGGGGGGATCTGCTGCAGCAGACGGTGCGGGTGTCCAAGGACCCGGGCCATGGGATTTATCATTTGGATCGGGAGTTACGCGAGAAGCAGGGCGTGATCCCTTGGACGCATCTTAATGATCCGGATGAGACGGATAGGTGTATGCATCATGTTGGGAAGGGGGAGCCGGCGCTGGCGCATGCCCAACGGGAGCATCATTGAAGAGTCTTTTTAAAGGAAATAAAGAAAAAAAAGCCTTGATAGTGGAAATGTAGACACAGAATCGTCGAATCAACCGGGTTCTCGTGTGTCATGACTCGGAGCTATACATTCATGACTGTTAGACTGTACATGCAACCGAATAGGTAAACCCTCCCCCAACCTTAACACAACGCCGCCCAAATGAAATATAAATAAAAAGAAAATCAATCCCCAATCCACTTCAGCAACACCCGGATCAAATGCTGTCGATGCACCGGCTTCGCCAGATAGTCGTTCATCCCCTTGGCCAGATACGACTCGCCGTCTCCCCCCAAAGCATTGCCCGTCATCGCGATGATCGGCACGTCCCGCGAGATTTCCCGGATCGCCTCCGTGGCTTCCACGCCGTCCAGCACCGGCATGTTGATGTCCATCAGGATCGCATTGTATGCGAGGGGCTTGCGCTTCACCATCTGCACCGCCTCCGCCCCGTCCCATGCCGTGTCCACTTTCTCAAATCCCATCGTTTGCAACAGTTTCAGCATCACACTTTGGTTGAGAATGTTGTCCTCCGCCAGAAGTAGCTGCTTGCGTGACGCAACCTGCCGGATCGCCTCCAATTGGTCGCTCTCGGACTTGGCCGATGACGGGGCCTTGCTTTCGTCTCGTTGCGGCTTCTCCTCCTGGTCTTCAGCTCGTTCGGCGGCGTTGTCGGGTGGCTCTAGCCGCGAGTCGCCCATCTTGCCCATTCGCACCGTCAACCAGAACACACTGCCGCGGCCCTCCGGGTTCGCGTAGTGCCCGATCGTGCCCTCCATCAGCTCTGCCAGGCTCTTGCAGATGGACAGCCCCAGCCCCGCGCCCTGGTACTGCTTCCGTTTAGGATCGGAAAACCGCGAGAACGGCGTAAAGAGTGAATTCGTTGCATGCTCGGGAACTCCAATCCCGGTGTCGGCCACTTCTGTGGTGATCTCATAGCTCCCGGGATCCTCCTCGCACGGCGCAAAGGACGTCCGCACGGTGATGTGGCCCTCCTCCGTAAACTTGGCCGCATTGCCGATCAGGTTCTGCACAATCTGGCGGTACCGCAGCGGATCGCCGCGCACATGCTTGGGCAGTCCCGGCTGCGTGTGCGTCTCCAGCGTGACGCCGGGCTTGAGTGTGGGCCGCGAGTTTCGCACCACCGCCTCGACCACCTTCGACACGTCCAGCACATCCGGGGTGATGGAGAACGTCCCCGACGCCAGTTTCGAATAATCCAACAAATCATTGATGATCTGCAGCAGCATCCGCCCCGTGTCTTCAATGATGTTCATATACTCGCGCTGCTTGTCGTCGATGTCAGTCCCACTGAGCATCGTGATGGCCAGCAGCATACCATGCATCGGTGTGCGGATCTCGTGGCTCATGTTGGCCAGAAACTCCGACTTGAGTTTCGAGCTCTCCTCATAGGCGGCGATCAGACGCGCCTCTGCGGCCTTGCGCTCCGTCAGGTCGCGAGTGATCTTGACAAAGCCGACATGGCGTCCCTGATCGTACACGGGCGACACCATCACGTTCGCCCAAAACCGGGAGCCGTCGGATCGATATCGCCAGCCTTCGTCCTCAACCTTGCCGTCCCGCAGGCACATTTCCAACTCCCGACGCGGCTTATCCGCCGCGCGGTCTTCTTTACCGTAGAAAATCGAGAAATGCCGACCGAGAACTTGTTCCGTGGTATAGCCCTTGAGGATGGCAGCTCCCGAATTCCACGTGACGACATGGCCTGCGGGATCCAGCATGAAGATAGCGTACTCGGTGACGTTGTTGACCAGAAACCGGTATGTTTCGCTCATGAACAGCTCCTCCTTGCGTTCGCTACTGTCCGGCGGCCGCTCCGTTGACCGTAGCGGCGTCACATCTTCAGAGCTCAGCAGTAAATAACGCAGCGCAGCGCCGTCGCGAACCGGCGTTACCTTGAGCAACCGCACGATCTTGCCGCGCTCCGTGTCGATCTCAATGTTCTCGAGCACTTCCACGTCGCCAGTGGCGATCGCCGTGGTCAGCACGCGGTGCAGCGTCTTCATGTCCGGGGCAGGGATCTTGTGCGCGGGGAAGTCATAGATGCTGCGGCCAAGACAGCCCTCGCGCCGGTAGCCGGATTCTCGCAGATAGCCATCCGACACTTGGATTATGCGCAAGCTAGGGTTCAGCACGATGGTCGGGGTGGGCAATAGGGCGAAGATGATCCCCAAATCATCCGCGCCGGGCGCCAGATGTGGCTGCTCCACGGGCACCGACGAGCACCGGCGCGGTGCAGTCGGCCGTCCCTTTCTAGGCGCGGACGTGCGATCGGCTGCATCGCTGTCCAGCGACAGCGGGGTTAAAATTGCTGACAGCGCGGAGTCGTGGTAGTCAGGAGCGGGGGGATTGCAGCTGGGGCATGGGGAGTCCATGGAGAGGAGAGGCAAATGGACTGCCCGGAGTCGAACCGATATATAAGTAGTATACTTATGTATCAATATCAATCCAATGAACCAGGAATGAGGACCAGGAACTGAACCCGGAGTCGACGATTGATATGATATATGACAGATAAGAAGGAATTGAGGAAGTAAGAGGTGAGACTGCAATTGTTGCAATCTTCTGCAGCCTGGTTGACGCAAACGGCGAAGACTGTCGTTTAAGTACCGAACCTAACCAACCTACTCGGTACTTCGAGATAGGTACTTGGTGTACAAGTTTTGGATTGAGCGATCAATTGTCCCAAGGACCGACTCGAGATTCCCGTGTCTGACAGGCAGATAAACCAGCGGTTGTTGCGAAATCTCTGTCTGGCCAGTCAGTCAATGACATCACTATACGATCGGGGGATTCCACCTTCGCCTAGGAACGAGGAGTAATAGGTAGAGTTGACAAAAATACAATCCCCGAGTCAGTGGCAAACCGCCCCCCGCCAACAGTCGGTCCATGGATGATGTGGTCTGATGTTTCGGGGCAACATCCCCCTCCTCCCAGTGACATCTTGAAATTCTGGGTCCCAACTGCTACGATGAGTCAGCGCTCAATAATGGTCAAGGAACACCTGCACAAACAACAACCAAGTCAATGACAATGCGGTTCCTGGTATCCTATGCTACAAAATTCAACGCAACAAAGCAACAGACCCCAATCAACAAAAAAAAAAAGAAAAAAAAGACAGCTCAATCCATGTTCACCAAAACTATCAACAGCGAAGAAAAGTCATCTACCAAGCCAACAGCGCCGCCGTGACAATCGCGCCCAACAGACCCGCTGACGACACCCGCACCGACACGGCGGCATCCTCCTCATCGTCCGAGCCACTGCTGGAGTCGGTGGTGGGCTCATCATCGCTCGGCGTATTGACGGCATCGTTCTTGAGCACATTGAACTTGATGCCCGTCACCTCGTTGCCCTTCGAGTCGTACACCTTCTGAGAGATCTCCTGCGACGACACGGACACGAGCTTGCCGACGTGCACGCCATCCGTATGGCCCTTCTCAATCAGGTCATCGATACCATCCACGCGCTCCGGGATATCAAACGACACGTGGAAGTCCTTGCTGGAGAACAGGTCGACAGTGCACTTGGGGGCCTTGACGGACGAGGGCTTTACACGAGTCGACATGATCTGCTCCAGGTCCAACTTCGAGTACTGCTCCTTGAGGTTCTCGTAGTCGATCAAGAGCGTCACCGAGTCGGTGTCGTTGATGGCCACCAGACCGTAGTCATTGGCCTCTTGCGTGTACTCATAGATCAACGCGCCCGACAGCACCTCCGTCATGTTCTCTCCGTAGATGGCCTGAACCTCGGAGAAAATCCGCGGCTGGACATGGTTGCAGCCGACCTCCGAGAAGAACACCGGGTACGGATACTCCCGGAAATCATCGGTGAGAACGTCATAGCCGCTCGATTCGTAGGTAGCATCTCCGCACCACGAGTACGAGTTGAGACCGAAGAAGTCCGAGTGGGAAGTGGACGAGTTGCCAAGTTCGCATGCCATGTAGTTGGCCGTGTCCATCAGGATCTCGCGAACGTCGGCAGCAGAGTAGCCAACGGGGATGTAACGCTTGGAGTGCTTCTCAATGTATTCCTTCATGTCGCGCTGGACAGCCTGTTCAGAGATTGTAAGAGACCTTGCATCGTAAAGCATGCGGGGATTTGGTCATACCCGAATGTACGCAGGAACTTCCTTGACACTCTGCTCGTTGATGACCTCATTGCCGGCAAAGAAGGCTGCTGTGTTTGGATAGTTCTTGAAAGCTTCAATGACACCAAAGACTTGCTTCATATACTCCTTGTTGTAGGTGGTCCATGGCTTCGTCCGGTCCAGAGCGCCATTGGTCAGAGGCGAGTTGACGTCCAAGATCATGTAGATGCCGGCAGCATTGAAGATGGATGCGCACTCATCGTGATTGGCGCTGGGGGCCAAGTTGTAGACACGAATGGTGTTGATCTAGTACGTAGGGTCAGTGCCGAGCTGCATCCAGTGTGTCCAAGGAACATACACCCAGGCGCTGCATGATGGCGGCATCGCGCAGGCAGGTCTCCTTGTTGCTGAGGGGATCCTCCTTGCCCTTGAAGCCAGACGAGCCACCTGGCTGGTAGCTATGGAGGTGTCAGCGTGCACGCCCGTCGCGCAGTGGCAGAGCACCACTTACTCGACTCCAATAATCTGAAAGCGCTCATTGGTGACGGTGTCAATGAATTCTCTTCCCTCAATCTTCAGGGGATGGACCGCCAATGCGGTCGAGGCCAGACCGCAGAGAGCGGTCAGCAGACGACCAGGAGACTGCAGCAACGATCAGTCTGGAGCCATACATGACCAAAGACGGGACATACGGAGAGCATAATGTCTGCAATGGAGCGATAAGATCTATGGATTAACTGGCGGTATTCGGTGAGAAACTGAAGATCGCACAGCGACAAGTCAAAAGAGAGACGGAGGTGAGGGTTAAAAAGAGCGACTGGGGTCAAAGACAGGAAGGAGCGACTCTCCACACACGGGGAGAAAAGAGGAAAGAAGCAGAATGGCAAGAGAAAAAAAAAGATCAAAAGGAAGGCGCTGCCGGGCGATGAGACGTTCCTTCCTCATAAAGGGCCCAAAATCCCCCCAAACAAACCGTGGTGGAGATCAGGGGCTGAATGCACCCCTGATCTGGGCTTGGCGGGGTTTAGCATGAGCTAAAAGTTCTGACCGCAACTGCCAAATATGGTATAATGGAAATACGCGTATAACCTCCTAGACAGGCAGGTAAAGGTACCTTGTCTTGCGTACCTAGTAATCGTACGCCAGTTGTCGGCATCGCACGAACGGATTGCAGCTTGTGCGTTGCTCAGGACGAGACTACCAGGGAGAGACAGCCACCAGAAACAGCGTTAGCTTAATACTACATAACAACGTCTTCATGATCCATAGCAGACAAGATACAACCACCTCATATCATCACATCATGCTATATTCAATTGCATGAAATCAATCCCCATATCCGAAATCAAGCTGGCAGGAACAGATGGCATGATGTGTCAGCTCTTTACGATTAAGCTCAATTATCTGGTCTGCACCATACAAGACATTGAGTTTACCTCATGACCTTCTTGCAAAAAGCGAACCCAGCACGATGACCCTAAAAATACAGCGGGAAAAAGAAAAAGAAGTCACCGACACCGAACAGAGGCGCTCCAAACTTGACCGGTCGGGAGCAGCAGAGAATGTATACAACGGAAGCGGAGATGTCACAACGGAAGGGGATGGCACACCGCCGTTCACAATGCGGTCGAGAGTTCGCCGGCTTACTCTACCCCGTGCGTGTCGTTCTCATGGCCCATGAGCGATCCCAGTTTCAATGAGGTGTCAATAGCAACCATCTCGGCCAAGATCTCCAGGATCTCCTTTGGCACCGTCTTGTCGTAAATGTTAATCAGATCCTTCGGTTCAGGGTAGACCTTGAGTGCCTTGTAGAACGCGAGCGCAGCTTCAATGTTTCGAGAGCCTGGACACAATAATGTTAGTGGACGATTCCATATCTTGAGAGTGCGACTCGACAATCCATACCATCGGCAGCCAGGGACTCTCCCTTCGAGACCTGACCCATGAAGTACGCCTCCTTCTCTTCCAGAACAGTCGGGAATCCCTCCGCCTTGGCCTCCGCAACTGCCCTCTTAATCGCCTCGCGTCGCGCAGCGCCCTGCGCTTCGGCCTCTTCCCTCACGGCGCGCGCCAGGCGCCGGTTATCCCGCTTGAGAATTCTTCGGAATTCCGGATCATTTCGTCTCTTGTAATCGAACCAGATGGCATATGCTACAACCAAGATACGCGTCAGTCTGTTGGCCCGAGCACCATTGTCCCACCGAGACGTCATATTGAGGAGCCGTACCCAAGAAGCCAGTGACGAGCGTCCCGGCGGACGCAGCGACCAATGTTGATGTTCTCATCACGACTGAATTCTGACCGTGCGAGTGTGAACCGTCAGATGTAGGGAAAAGGAACCCTGCGGAAGTCTAACGCAGGGCTAAATTGAAGGTAGAGATGATGCGGGATGCTGAAACCCGGTTTGTTGCAGTCGTGCGCATTCGGGATCTTGCCCTGAGATTATTTTTCTGAAATTTGCGGGTCAACGTTTCTCCGCCTCCGTTTCAGGCCGCGATCGATTGGGGCCTGGGAGCTTCGACACTTATCGGAGTAACGGGCTCAGCTTCAGACTACACAGTTCAATTGTTTTCCCCAAGCCAGACGTCCAGAATGACGGAAGGACGCGGATTGACGCTGCGCAGTAAATCGCGGCGTCGTCCGCAGATCAGCGCGCCCAAGCCTATCTCAGGTCCGACCCCTGCTGCCCTCACGCCGGCTGCTCAACCACAGAGCGGCGCAACCTCGGATCTGGTCAAAAAACGATACTCGAGCCGGTTCAACCAGCCCTTGGACTTGTCGGCAGACGCACCTCCGGTGCCGTCTCTTCCGACCGGCACTCAGCAATATGAGGATCGCGACGCTCCCAATGGCCGCGAGGCCCCGCAAACTAGCTCATCGCAGCCGCTGAACGTGGATCTCAAGGCTTTGAGAGACCCAAACTTACCGGTAGACAAATGTAGGAGTCTGATCCGCAGTATACGGACCGTCGCTAATGGCCCATAGATGTTACCAACCTGCTGGCGAACGCGTCCGAGGATGAGATCCGAGAATACCAGAGTAACCTTCGCAAGCTGAAGAACCGGACGTCCGCAGATCTGCAGCAAAACGTCTATCGGAACCGGAAACAATTTATTAAGATCAGCAAGGAGGCGGAGAAGCTCAAGGCCGAGATGCGAACGCTTCGAACACTGATGTCGGAGCTCACCACGGCCCTGGGCCAGACCCATGCTGGCAATGGGTCGAATCTGCTATCTCTTCCTTCGGAGGATCGCTTTTCGAGGAGGAGTAACCGAAGCTCGATTGCCAACCTCGAGAGCATGTGGAACGTTCAACTGCAGACGTTGTGGAAAACCGTGGAGGGATCGCAGAAGTTCCTTCCCGCCGTGCCCGGTCGCCATATTGTGATGGAAACTGGGAGCTGGGTGGAATTAGATTCGGCCACCTGGCGCCCGCGGCGGCCGGTTCATCTTGTTCTGCTCAATGACCATCTCTTGGTCGCTGCCAAGAAGCGCAAGCGAATCGACCCGAATAACGCGAGTCAGCAACGGGGTCCAGTGCCGACCAAATTGGTCGCTGAAGAGTGTTGGCAACTGCAAGATATCGATATGATTGATCTGGGTGCCAATCTAGGCTCTGGGCAGTCGCGGACAGAGGCGGAGGAGAGGGGAGTTACGCATGCCATCAACATCCGCTACGGGTCCCAGTCGTATACCTACCGATGTGATCCGCGCATGAGCTCAGCCAAGACTGAGTTGCTCTCTACCTTCCGCAAGACAGTGGAGGATCTTCGCAGGGCTCTTGCGGAAGAATCCACCCGGCCCGGGGACGCTCTCCGACAGCTCACTGCACGCGAAGGATCCCGCAAGTCGCTCATCGTCGAGGAAACCGATCCGAGGGAAAAGCCGGAGGTGCGCGTCGACGTTGACGGCAAGCAGTACAGTCTCCGGCAGATCGAGGCCCAGATCGACCAGCTGGACATTGACATTGCACTGCAAAACTTTGAGCAGGCCGTGAGCGGCGTCGAGAAACTGCGCAAGCTGGCCAGAAGCATCAAGAGTAATTTGCACGTCCAGGATGTGATCATTGGCAAGGTCGAAGAACGAGCGACCAAACTCGCGGGGGTTCTCTCTCGCGCGCTCGTCGACCAGCATTCGTGGCCCATGGCGACAAAGACGCACATTGGCCGGTTGAGCCGGCTTGGCTTTGAAGACCGGGCTCGTGAAGCATACCTGCGAGCGCGGACGGACATTATCCACAAGCGTATCCGGTAGGTCTATACACAAGCCGATTTTGTAAGATTACTCCTAACAGGGGGGCTCAACAGACAATGCATCTTCGAAGGCGACCTCCCTCTATACATATTCCAAATCTCCTTCGTCTACTTCACCCTAATCAAGAACACAATCAGCGTCTACCAACAATGTTTCCCGTCCGTGCTGACCAGCGCATGCGTCAAATGGGCCAAGGAACACATCCACGACTTCAATGCGATCCTGTATCGCCAACTGAGCAGTGTGCAGCGCGGGACCAGCGTCTGGACAAAATGTATGGATATTGTTGACGAGCACGCGGCGATGTTGACGGAAGTGGGTGTCGATTTCCGGGATTTCATCGGGAAAGGGTTGAGAGATGACTCGGAACGTAATAATGAAGGGAAGAGCGATAATAATAATAAGTCGAGCGAGAATGCTTAGATATGGAATTAATGGCATTAATGAGAGATTCTATGTGGAGAGCATGGTCCAATATCCGTCAGCTGGGCGGTATCGAACATCCACTGGATCTAGAACTGTACATCGTTTCGGGCTGTATATTCTACACGGTAAAAAAAGTTCAGACAGATGGCCCGACATGACCAGCTTAGGAGGACTTCGACTTTCTGGAGCGGGATTTCCCAGATGATGACCGCCCCGATTTCCGCGACGACGGGGAAACATAGTCATACACGACAGCATCATCGCCCGGGGCCCCCTTCTTCGCTGCCTCGCTACGCACCAGCTGCGGTACCGACCAAATAGTCTCCCAGGAATGCTTCAGATGCGAATGCAGCGTCGTACCGACAGCAAAAGGCAGCGTTGTCTCACTGCTACTACCGGACTCATCGGCGACCTCCACAGCAGATGGCAAACGCATAAAATGCGTGAGAAAGCGCGGAAGCTCGTCTGGCACGTGGCTGACGATGATGAGGGCCTGGTCCTCCGAGAGACCCGGAAACTCGCTCTCGTACTGGGACCGGAAGGCCGAGTTGCCGAATTCGAGGAAGTCGAAGCATTTCGTGCGCAGCGACGAGGGCATGCCGGAGAGGGCCTCGTCGAGAATGATCAAATCCGGACGACTGATGATGGCGCGCAGGAAGAGCACGAGGCGCTGCTGTGCGATGTCCAGTTCGCCGAAGGGCACGTTGTCCGCCCAGTCGACGTCAGTGAGGTCCTCCTCGAGCGACTGTGGCGAGATGCCGCTGGTGAAAAACTTTGGCAATGGAATAGTGATGTCCTGATCCCGGGGTTTGGATGATGACGGAGGGGGGTTGGGCATGAGGTCGGGTTTGAATTTTCTCAAGAAGAGATCGACCGTTGCATCGCGCTCCGTGTTCAGTCGCGGCGGAGAAAGAAAGGTGTCTGCCCAGGCCGACTCCAGGGCTTGTCGCACCGAAAGTTGCCGCGGGAAGAAGGCATGCAGCTCCGGGGACGAGTGGCCGATTCGGGATTGCAAATCGAAAACAGAGATGCCTGGCTGTCCCGGCTCCGGAAGACGGGTACGACCGAACCATTTGATCGGAAGCGCGTATGCCTGCGGATGGTCCGACGTGATCAGAGACAGCAGCGTGGTCTTGCCCGACCCGTTGGCTCCGATGATCGCCCATCGCTGGCCACGGCGGACCTTCCAGTGCAGTCCTTGCTTGAGCTCGCCGTTGACCTTTTGCTCCCAGTCGCCGAGGACAATCCTGTCCCCGTAGCGCACCTGCACACCGTCCATCTCGATGACGGGCTCGCCGTCCTTTCTGGCAGGTTTTACCGCAGGACGCGTGGCCAGCTTCGTAAGCCCATAGTCCATGAGCAGGTCATTATCCAAGACACCCGTCTCAAAAAGAGCCTCTGCAACCTTCTGTCCCCGTTTCAACTTGCCATCCTTCCTGCGACCATGGAGTTGGCGCACTTCCCGCCAGAGTTTTAGTTTCTCCTTGAAGCCGGCTTGGCTGCCGGTGAAGATTATCTGTTGTTTGTTCCCCAAGGCAACGACGTGCGTGATCCATTCCGGCAGTTCATCTTGCGGTCGGAGACCGAGAACCAGCCGCGGCGCCGAGTTCGTTGTCAGCTCGCAGAGTAGATTGGATATGCTGCGGGTCGTGGTCGGATCGAGGCCCACTGTGCCATTGAATTAGCTTACAGGTCTCAATTTCAATTGTTCTTCGGTCAAACTGACTGAATGGCTCGTCAAGAAGGAGGACTACTGGCTCCTTGAGCAAAGCCTGGGCTATTTGCGCACGTCGTGTCTGTCCATTGCTGAGGTTGGCCACGGGCATGTCCAACAATTGTGACAGCTTCAGCCTTTCCACTACGGAGGAAAGCAAGCTTTCATTAATGCCTTTCCCTGCAGCTCCATCTTCGAGAGGATTTAGCTCCGTCCGCCCCGTGAGGAATTGGAACAGTGTCCGATCCGTATCTTCTCGTAAACTCTCGTACCGCGCAGACAAGTACGCGCCCCGCGAGCCCCCAATGGCTTGCGATCCCTCATTCTTGAAGCCTACATATTGAATCGCATATTCCGGATGTTGCAGCCGCGGATTCCGCACCTTGATCTCGGCGGAATCCAAAGCCGGGTACCTGCGCGAGCTCGACGGTACAGCAAAGTACTGCCCGCGGAGGATCTCTAGCAACGTGGTCTTGTCGGGCCCAATCACCGCCCATTGCTCCAGGGGTTTCGAATCTTTCGCCTTGGACGGGAGGTAGAAAAACACGTTCTCGAAGAGCGGCCGGTTGTCGGGATCGGACAGGGCCGAGTTGCGGTAGAACGTCGCGCCTTCGATGGAGATTAAGGGCGTATCGGGCTTGGCACGGCGTGCCCGGTATACGGTCGACCGCGCCGCGGTGCTGAAGCCCCGTGAACGAACGGCGAAGGAGACCCGAAGCATGCTGGTGGTGGTTGTGTTGCTTCAATGGCATTCCCTCCGCCGCAAGACGGTTTCAACTCCGGAGTTGACGGCGCGACTCCGGATAAGAGTGAGGCCAAGAAATTCTGATCTTATCGGGATCTTATCATCTACTATCAGTGAATCACGTGACTTTCACATGGCGAGATAACAGGCTGGAGGATGGACGAGTTCTAAGTAGGGAGAGAAAATCGGCCTCAAACTGCCAAGCTGGAGTGTGACAGCTCAAATATGGACGGGAACATCGAATGGACAGCAGCGCTAATAATAATTGGCCGTGCACGGAGTACCGGAACAACGTTCGGCATTGAACGTGTTCCTGGCCCGAGATTGCCCCAGCGGATGACCCGCTTCTTCAGCCATTCGGCGCATTCAGGGTTCGGCCGGCTGAGGATTTCTTTCTCAAACTACTTTTTTAACTGCTATTCCTTGCAAATCTCTCGCAGAATTCCTCAGGGTCTTGCGAAAAATTTGAACGATCCAATTAGCACGGAATTGACTGCACGCTCCCATTATCGAAGCAGAGTCAACTAGTACTGTCCAAGAATCTGCGCCCGTCGCAATTGCACTACATGATGGCCGGCTCCCTGGAGTCCGTCCCATTACTTCCCCTGTTCCAAGAGGCGAAGAAATATGCCGAGCAAGATCCGAGCAAGGTCGCCGTGATCGACCAAACCAAAGGCCAGAGCTTCACGTACCGACAGCTGCTGAACGACGTGTCGGCAACGAAGAAATGGCTGCTGGAGAAAACGGGACTTGAGTCGGCCGGAGACTTAGAGGAACGTCGTATCTCGTTCCTGGTGCCGAACGGATACGACTATGTGACGATGCAGTGGGCAGTATGGGCCGCTGGCGGCGTCTGCGTGCCATTGTGTTGGTGTTTTGTCAGTCGATGAGTTGCGAAGACTTGCTGATCGCAGGACTGAAGGTACCACACACCCTGTCAAGGAGTTGCTGTATACCATTGGTGACTCCCAACCGTCTCTGGTGGTGATTCATCCCACGTTCGAAAAAGTCGAGGTGCAGTTGCGCGAACATGTTGACGCGATCCCGTTTGCGACGTTCGAACCGTTGTCGGCCGCATTGCAGCCCTCAGACCTGAGCCTTCCGCCATTCAGTGACTCGTTGGCAGTGGATCGGAGGGCGTTGATGATTTACACGTCCGGGACAACGTCGGATCCCAAAGGCTGCGTCACTACCCACAAGAACATCACGTTCCAGGCCAGTAGTCTGGTCAAAGCGTGGGAATACAGTCCGTCAGATCACTTGATCCACGTCCTACCGCTACATCACATTCACGGGATCATCAATGGCTTGACGGCCTCGTTCCTCAGCGGTGCCGCGGTCGAGATGTACCCCAAATTCGACCCTAAAACCATTTGGGAGCGGTGGCAAGACAAAGGGTCGTCAACCATGTTTTTCGCTGTTCCAACCATCTACTCGCGATTGGTGGACTACTTCGACGCACACATTCGGGGTACTGAGCAGGAGACCGCAGCGCGGGAAGGTGCCCGAGCACTGCGCCTGGTCGTCAGCGGTTCAGCAGCATTGCCGACCCCGATCAAAGCCAGGTTCTTGGAGATCACGGGCCAGACGCTACTGGAGCGCTATGGCATGACCGAAATTGGCATGGCCATCAGCTGCGGTCTGGATGTGGAGAGGCGGCTCGACGGCAGCGTGGGCTGGCCCCTGCCGGGCGTTCAAGTGCGCCTTGCGGACAAGGAGACCGGACAGATCATCGAGGGCGTGGACGAAGACGGTATCGTCGAGGTCAAGGGCGATAACGTGTTCCTCGAGTACTGGAACCGCCCGGAGGCGACAGCCAAGGAGTTCACGCCGGATGGTTGGTTCAAGACGGGCGATGTGGCGCGCCGGGCCGCAAACGGGGCGTACTACATCCAGGGGCGGGCATCGGTCGACCTGATCAAGACAGGTGGCTACAAGGTGTCTGCTCTGGAGGTTGAGCGCAAAATGCTCGGCCTCGACTCGATTCAGGAGGTTGCTGTCGTGGGTGTGCCGGACGAGGAGTGGGGGCAGCGTGTGGCTGCCATTGTGAAGCAACGACCAGGGGTATGACCCGGAACTCTACTTGCAGCGAATTCACTGACAAAGAAACTCAACCAGACTGCTCCGCTGAACCTGGACGACCTCCGTCGCCAGTTGAAAGAGGAGATGGCCCCGTACAAGGTGCCGACCATCCTTCGCGTGGTGGACGCGATCGAACGAAATGCCATGGGCAAAGTTAACAAGAAAGATCTTTTGAAAAAGTACTGGCCGGATGCGTGAGTACATTGGCTACACAGCTCATAGACTGATACAAATATCATGACCTTTGTATATACTCGGGTTTGACAAAGACGTCATCAATTGTAGACTTCGAGACCTATACATAATGTTGATGAGTATTGAGACCGGCCGTTGCGAATACATCGGAATTGGAGGGATTATTCTTGAAAACGATGGCCCCTGTTCGCAGAGGGCCAACGTACCTGTTTGTTAATATAGAAGCTCGTAAGAGGGAGATTGTGATTTCGGTGCTCCCCGACATCGAGACAGAGTCTATGGAGTAGTTTCTTGATCTATCTCTAGCACCGGGTGAATGAAAAGCGAACTGATGGGTTAACCAGTCACTAAACAATTTGTTGGATTAGACATTACACGAGCGATGCCGTACTATGTACAATGCCGAGTATATTCTACAGTCCAATCTGCCCGAGAAAGTTGAAGACTGAAGCTTCTATCCGAGTTGCCACCCTCGCTACGCAGCACCGGGACAGTGCCTCAGATGGCCCACCTGTGTATTCGTCGTCTGACTCATTGGACAAAGGGCGCCTGTTCGGTCAACGATTCCGATGAGGAAGAGCACGCCTTGTGCGTTGCCTTGGTTGGCTCACGAAAAAAAAAATTGAGCAAGATCATTCGATAGCGAGTTATGTTCAACGCTTGCCCGTGGATCCTGGCGATGTCCTCTTCTGCTGCTCGGAGAGCCAACGAGACCGGAGAGCCCGCAGAGTAAAACCCAAGACCTGGCCGATGGCGGTATAATAAACCGCATTGTCCTTGTGCTTCTCGACATCGCCCACTGGGTCCGCCAGATGATAGTAGAGAATACCAGGGTTATTCAAATCAATTCTGAGGAAAACAATTGCCTGGCCCGTTGTAAGGTAGCCATATCTTGACCCGGCCTCTATCATGTCATTGTATGCACGACTGATAGGAGCCGCCGTCAGCATGCGGGCCCGGTATTGCAAGAGAGCCCTCTCATCCTCAACATTGGACAGCCTGACTCGGTAGTCCGCCATTTTAGAGAAGTAAAGCCTGGAAAGGTGATAGCACGCGCACTCAGAGGACTCAACCTTGTTCTGTGTAGGAAGCTAGACACGGGAAGAAAACTCAAGAGAAGACACACAAACTAAATGATAATTTTTCACTCTTCGCATGTTGAAGCTCGAAGTCCGACGCACGCACGAAGTTCCGTGATTGTGTTGAACGAGTGTCAAGATTCACAACACTCCCCTCGCTCGAGATCGTCTCAAATCTGAAGGGCATTGAGATCTCGAGCGTACCTCCTTTGATCATGCATTGCACACTCCCCCTGGTCACAAGTCCCATCTTGGCGCTAAAATTTCCAAACTTCGCTTTTGGGAGTGGCTTCGTAAGTGTATCGGCAATCATGGACTCTGATGGAATGTAGATTGACTTTATGATGCCCTTCCGCTCTAAGTCCCGTACAAAGTGATGCGCAACATCGATGTGCTTCGATCGATCGTTGATTTGCGGTTGTCTGATTAGGTCAAGAGACCCCCTTGTTATCCAAGAAGAGAGTCATCGGCCCCTTTCCGTCGGCACCATCGATATATTGAGCATATCCTAGATCCTTCAGAAATTGCGCTTTCCATTTGGCATGCTTCGCCGCCATGGCAGCAGCGACATATTCAGCTTCCGTCGTCGAAGTCGCAACAGCTGTTTGCTTGCGACTCCGCCATGAGACAGGGTCCATCTCCAAGGAGGAACACCATTCCAGAAGTTGACTTTCTGTCAATCTTGTCGCTTGCAAAATCCGAGTCCGAGAAACCAAGACAGCGTTTTGCCGAAGTTC
Organism: Thermomyces dupontii; assembly: GCF_041956625.1. Lineage (NCBI taxonomy): Eukaryota > Fungi > Ascomycota > Eurotiomycetes > Eurotiales > Trichocomaceae > Thermomyces > Thermomyces dupontii. Next base: position 629,650 of record NW_027192316.1, on the reverse strand, counting down.
CGAAAGGTCCATAACGGATTCTCAAGTTATTAGTATCTCTCAGGTACAATAGTGGCGACTTCATTACACCCGCATGGCATTTTGTCGGAATTGTCAGGAACTGGGCCAGCTTTCCAACAGCAAACGCGATGTCGGGGCGTGTGTAGACCATTGGGCACATCACACTGCCCACGTTCTTCTGGTACTCCCCCTTGCTGGCACTGGTTAGATCCCCTTCGCCATTTGACTTGTAGAGGTAGAGTGTTGTTGGAAGTGGTATAGACGCTGACTTCCTTCCTCCCTTGCTCATGCCAAGTTGTTTCAGGAGCTGTTCAATGTGAGCGGTCTGAGATCAAGGTACATTGTTCGTGTCCGGCGATCGCGCTCGATTCGGATACCCAACACACGTGAAAGTTCCCCTAGGTCCTTGATCTTGAAGCGTTGTCCGAAGGTACTCTTGAACTCCTGATATCCGTCCAAAGTCCTGGCTGCAATCACCAGGTCATCCACGTAGAGTCCGACAACCATGCCTGTCCTTTTTCGAAAGACACATGGTTCACTGGGGAGAGGTCCAAATCCCATCTCGCGGAGAACTGAGGCACACAGGTTGTACCAATCACGAGCAGCCTGTTTCAAGCCATATACTTTGACAGAGTGGCAGAACATGACCCTCAGCCCTCAGGGACATCCATCCCAGGTGGCGGCTCCGCATAGATCGTTTCTCTGAGCTTGGCCTCGGTGAACGCGTCATTGACGTCGACTTGATGCGCCTCCAGGTCATCAAGGGCAATGATTACCAGCAGGATCCGAAGAGCATCGGCTCGCATCGTTGGAGCAAACATCTTGTGAGAGTCGACGCCACATCGTTGGCTAAAACCGCGTGCGACAAGCCTTGCCTTGAATCGATCAACAGATCCATCCAGCTCATATTCAACGGTGAAAACCCATTTGGAGGTAATCAGGTTCATTCTTTCGGGGGGCTTTACGTTCCGGAATGTCCCGTTTCGAATCAGTTGCCGTAGTTCTGCGTGCGTCGCTTTTCGCCAGAACGGTCCCCATTTTGGGTGGTTGACTGCCTCCTCATAGGTCTTGGGGATTGGTATTGCCGCCTTAGGTGCAGGTCCCTTGTCGAGGGACGCCATGAACACGGTGCAAATGTTCCACGAACGCGCAAATTCGAGGCGTTTTGTTTCCCGTTCGTCCTTCAAAGTGTCATCGTCCCGACTTTTCTTTGTCCCACGCGCATGTTCATTTTGACGGTGCGTTTTATCCGGTGTTGTTGGCTCCTGTATCTTGCCTTCGGTTTGGACAGCTGTCTCTTTGCTTGGACTCGGGGCATCAGTTGGTACTGCGGGTGGCACGCCACGTTGCTCAGGAGAACTTTCATCCGCACTGGGCATCTTTCTCTGTTCCGGCAATATCGGCACTAGGCTTGCTTGACTAGGGCTCCCGACAATCTTCTCTGGGGGTCGCCCGGTGGCCGTCTCTCCTTGAGACCCGTTGGCTCCGCCTTGGTGGGGAGATTGAGTTCCAAATCTCCTCCCCGCACCGATTCGTCGAACTTGACGATTGTCGCCCTGATGATGTACTTCAGATTTGGGGCGTAAATACGGAATTGCTTTGTTGTTTTCCCTCATAGCCAAAGACACCAATGCGTCCTCGGTCTGTCAACTTCGTTGAACCTGGGACCGATTTTGAGTCGACATAAGAGTGCACTTTGCACCCCCAAACTCGCAAATGATCGATTGTTGGTCGTTTACCGCTCCATGCTTCCTCCGGTGTCATCCCGTGCGTCGCCCCTCGGGGTGCTTGAGCCCGATTGCGCACGTACATGTGTGCTTTGACGGCCTCATCCCATAATACATCCGGAAGACCTGAGTCCTTGAGGAGAGCTCGCATACCGTCCTCACTTGTCTCGATGGCCCTTTCCGTCACGCCGTTTTGCCATTAGGCCTGCGCTATTGTTTTCTCGTGTTTCACCCCGTGGTCCTCGTTCCACGCATCAACAATGTTGATCAATTCCGGGGCGTTGTCCGTGCGTACAGCCATCAGCCGTTTTTCGGACTCCAACTCTGCAGACGCCTTCCAGCGATCCAGCACCGGTCTTACTGTGTCGACTTTCCGATCTGGGACTGGTATCTCCCAGCCCTTCCGGCTAGAGTAGTCGACGATCTGAATGAAATATTTATTTCCGGAGAGGCTTGTGGGGAATGGGCCACAGATGTCCATCCCAACCAGTTCTAACAGCTCTGTCCTTGGTGCCGATCTTCCACGTTTCTCTCTGCGCATCTTTGTTTCCAGGCACACGTCACACATTGCTTTACCGGGGCCTGGTACAATCCGCTGGGACAAGCCTTCTGTAACCTCATGCAGACTCCGCACCTTGCCCACACCAAGGTGCCCAATTCGCCGATGCCACAGTTGGCACAGACTCGGACTCTGTTCCTTGGATTCCGGTTCCGCAACAAAAGCAGCTTCGTCTGTCAAACCACTGGCTCCATTCTTAGTTCCGGCAACGAGCGCCATCTCGCTAGTCCTTCCAGTGAATTGGTTCAAGCACCAGAATCATCCCCTTCTAGCTGCCTTGAACAGCAGCCTTCCATCACGGTAGAAGTGGAGGTTGGTACCGTTTTCAGGCATTGAAAGTTTGATCCCTTTATCACACAACGTTCCGACGGATATCAGGTTAACTCCGAGTCGGATCTGGAACGTAGAGGACGTTCCTGAACGAATGGTGTTGTTGACTGCGTCAGCTATGCGCACAGTTCCAATCCCTTCTATGGGCAGCCTTGCTCCGCCGGTCTGTACCTTTCTGGCAGTTGCAAGGGGTTTGAAACTCGAGAACACCCGTTTGTCCCAAGTCATGTGTGCCGACGTACCAGTGTCGACAATCCATTCATCCCGGTCGACTCTCGGCAGTTGATCCGAAGTTTTCTCGTCGTCCTCTTGGCGACTCCAGGAATTGGGGACTGGCTTTATGTCTCGGCGTTCGTTGGTGTCAGTGGCATAAACTTGAGGGAGGGGCCTCTGTGCCATCAAGGCTCCTTCACCGATACTGTACATGTACTGGGTCATGCAGTAGATCTTCATTGCTGCCAATTTGTGTCTAGTGGCCCATTTCTCCATCTCCTCGGCTGTGTTTCTCGGTTGATACTAATTGCAGGGAGTCGTCTGGCCTTCTCAAGTTCTTAACATTCATTCGCTCGGTGACCTCTTTGGTTGCATACATAGCAGCGGCCTTTCATGTTTCAATCGTTGGCATCATCCGTGGGCTTCCGATCGCCTCTTCTCCGGTCGAATTCTTCCCGTTGTTGTTGTTCGCTTTCCCCTTTGCTGGGCTCCCGGACCGGCCTCCACGGTCTTGGTTTCGAGGATTACCTTTACCGCGTGGCTTTCCCTTTCCGTACTTGCGACGGTCATTCCCGGAGTGCGCATCTTCATCGGCTTGTACATTCAACTCGGCCTCTTTGTTCAAAACACGAGTGACACAGTCGTCTAAATTCGACTCGTCTATCTCCTTGCTCTCAAGAGTGTAGCGCACCGTGAAATATTCGCTCGACAGAGCATGAAGAAGTCTCCCGGATATCCGAAGTTCGTTGTAATGATCCGTCTTCTCGAGCTGATTGAGCGTCCAGCCCAACGATCGTAGCTTATCATGGGCCTGTTGGACCGACTCGTCCGGGCGTTCCTTATACGATGAAAATGCTGCTCGAATGGCGTCGGCATGAGTTGGCTGTGTTTGAGGTACCGACGTTCCAGGGCATCCCATGAATTGCCCGGGGGTTCCCGTCGTGAAGTTCCACAAGGGTTTGCTCAGTAGTCAAATCATTGAGGATCGAGCAAAAGAGGTACTTTGTGTCGTATGTCGCCTCCTCTGGGCGCTCGATAACAAACCAGGTCTATGACCCCTTAGAGCCATTCTGAAGGCCTTGAACCATTGTCCCTCGTCAGTGTCGGGACAAGCTTACAGACCTCGCTGGCCTTGAAATCGTCCGGGACGTCTTCGTCGGCGCCGTGTTGTCGAAGATGTTGTCTGACTATTCGCCATTGTGACTTGGAACCCTTTTGATTGACGAGCAAGCAAATCGATCTCGTCCTCGGATGGGTCCCTGTTCCTTTGAAGTCCCGCGCTGTACTTCGGTGGCGCCATTTTTGCAGATGAGGGGTCAATTAGACTGTCCGACAAGTCCAGATAGGTGGTAGTAATGATCCAGATGTGAGCAATCCCACTCTTTCACAATCAAAGCCGCGTCGCAAGCGATCCCACACGCTTGCCCAAACCGATCCCGAGCGATCCAACACACTCGAGGGTACGCCCTACGTAGCTGCGAGCGACTCAAAAAACTCGCAGTGACAACCGATCCTGGCCAAGTTGAACCCGAGTGCCTTCAGAGCAAACTCGGGGCTCATAACCTGTTGTGAAAGTGGGCGTTCAGGCTTCATAGAACGAACTAGGATTGGCGTACAAGAAAGCCTGGAAAGGTGATAGCACGCGCACTCAGAGGACTCAACCTTCTGTGTAGGAAGTTAGATACGGGAAGAAGACTCAAGAGAAGACACACGACTTGAAATACATGAAATTTTTCCTATCATGAAGCTCGAAGTCCGACGCATATTACGAAGTTCCGTGATTGTTGGACTAATCACGTGATGTCGTAATTGTTGTAGATGAGTGTCAAGACTGGTGACGCGCGGCTGTCGCGTCTGTGGGCGTAATGGTCTTCACTAAATTTATGAAAAATCACGTGACATGTCCTTAGTAATCATGGTGCTTATGCAATAAAGTTTGTTTACGAAGGCTCTCTCGCCTCTCCCCTGTTTTCTCCTCGCGTTCCTGTCGCGTCAACCTGTCTGTTGTACCCTTGCTTCGCCATGCCACGTTCGTCCGCAACCCTGCCTTTTCTTTATCGACTGTGCTGCTATACTAGAAGCATTGATGACGTCTACTGAACGAGAAACTGAAATCTATTGCTCCATGTGCAAGAGAAGTCGACCGACCGAAGACTTTGAATTCAATAAACAGGGCAAAAGGAAACAGACCTGCCAGCGCCATGCTAAGAAACGGATCTGGAGTTGAATGAATGGGGAGATTTTACTCGGCGCTTTCGCAAATGGAACAGACCTGTGGGCTGCTCTTGAAGACCAAGATTCTTACTCGTGGTGGATGGCTATCTACACTAGATATCTCTCTTACAGGGCCAGCGCGAAGTTTTTGATGCCTCGTACACGTTCAATCTCGATGCTTTTCCTGTTAGATTCGGGATTTTTCGGCCCCAAGCAAATGCATCCAGTTTTGACGGCAACCCCGACTCGGAATTATCTCATGGCTACCTTGAACGCGCCGTTACGCGTTCTCACAGAGATATGTAATCTGGAAAGAGGGAGGTTTCCGCTTCAAGCACAAGGGAACGAACTACCTTCGTCACAAACGAACCATGTCGGGAAATTCGGGGTATAAACACCCACTCACGAAGAACCTCAAATAATCTGGCAAGGCAAGGCTACAAGGTTTTCTGGAAGTGGGCTACAGGCCACTCTTTTCTCGCTTGTTGGTCTTGGAAATGCACATGATTGGCGCACTACGCGATGACCATAACTCAGTCATATTACGTACGAGTTAGTTAACCTGGGTACGAAATCCCTCCAAAACTATCTCAAGGACGGAAGAACTAGAAGGACACTACCGTATTCTCTATCTGGTAAACCTAGCCACCTAACTCATGTGACTCGTCACGTGTTCATAAATTTAGTGAAGACCATTAAGCACACATCTGTCGAGTGCATGCCCTGAAATGAACCGAGCCTTGCCGTTTTAGGCAAAGATTAGGTACCTTAGGTAAATACTTAGTCATCAGCGCGGTTTCGGTTGCAAGAGAGCAGAGCGGAGGATTACTAGTTGAGCAGCAACTCCCTACGGACAAATGAGAAAAACCTCTACGGACAAAACCTATCATAGGGAAAGAAGGAAAAGAAAAAAAAAACTAAAAACTGTAGGTACCGGAATGGGTCGTTCCTTCGAGTCGACTGTCACGGCTATACTCTCCCGCCTCCAGTCATGTGGAAGACGGCATACAAGAGAGGCTTGCAGGAACGAAAAGGAAATGGACGAATAACTAATGTACTGCTTAGAACCATTTTAGATGAGTGACTTCTCACACTCTCATCAGATGTTTCTAACCACAGAGCCACGGACATTTGCAGTACAATTTGGGGCTCCTCCATTGCTGTTAGCGTGGACGGCTCCGGCCGGACTTTGAGAGCAAGGGGAGCTGCCGAGGTTACAGGAACGACTTGTCCAGGCACGACAGGAGTACATACTAGTATTGTCAGTCAGTTCTTGGGACGCTGGGCGTAGACAACATAGCTGCGGATGATATTTGTGTTAGTTGTCCCTTGTATAGCAAGGCCGGATAATAGACACTCACAAGCTCACAAGTCGAACATCATGTGGATGTCGCGGTTCCGGCCGTCGGCGCGGGCCTTACTGGCAAGAACAATGACTTCCTCCTTGGTCCACTTCCTGAACCGCGTCAGAGGTGCCAGGGCTACCGCCTCGAAGCCGTTCGCTTCGGCCTGGGTCTGATTCCAGGCGCCAACTTTCTTCTGTCTAAGAGGTCAGTACTGGAGTGTTATTGATTCACCGTCTGGGGGCAAAGGGGATAACTGACAAGATGGCGATCCTTTGGCCAGACGCCGTAGGGAATGACAAACTTCTCCACACAGATATTCACGAACCCGGCCTCCTTGAACCACTGCTCCAACTTGAGTCCGGGACGCACCTCATAGCCAGCCTCCTCGAACGCGCTCAAGACTTCGTCGTAGTATTGTTGGAGCGCAGTGCCGTTGAGAGTGCCATCTGGAGACATGGGATAGCCGTCCCAATCCTGGAATTTCAACCCAGCCGCCGGGCTTTACTGATCTGCTTTCTGTCAGAGAGCCAAAGAAAACGGAGAAGTTTTGTTGGCTTACCGATAGCATTGCTTGATCAACTTCCCAAAATCCTTGATCGAGGTGGCCAGATATCGCGCGTGGATGAAGTCAAAGGGGTCGCTTTCATATACCCACTCCGACTCGATGTCATCCACAAGGAATTTCACATTCGGAGGAACCCTGCAAATCCCCGTCAGCCCAGCCACTTAGATACGAGTTCTTATGCTAAACTGACAAAGTCGGTTGAACCGGGCTCAAATCACAGCCGATTACCTGGCACAAACAACATCCCGTCTCAGCATTCTGCCCATCTGGGATCGCTCCCCCTAGTATTCCTTACCTCGGCCTCGGGATGTTGGTCCGCTTCAGCGAGTCAGCTTCTTTATCTTGGGTCCGCCATTCCCAGCTAGCAAACTTACCGAAATCAATTGCCCAGATACCTGTCCCAGTTCCCAGATCAATTACCCGCTGCGGGTTCTTGATCGGGGCCAGATAGAGCTTCCGGTGCATTAGCGTGAGACAAAGTTCATGAACAATGTCCAGGCGGTCATTTTCTGCTTCGTCGTTAGGGAGCAGATACGCTACGAAATAACGAT